>NC_143021.1:153371478-153671478 GCF_055824585.1 Amblyomma mixtum | reverse complement strand
TCAGCCTACGACCGCCGTCACCAGGCCGTCGAATATACCCCAGGATCACTCGTCCTTCTCTGGACGCCCTCTCGCAGCGTCGGTCTCTCCGAGAAGCTCCTTTCGCACTACCGTGGCCCTTACCGTGTCGTGCGCCGTGTTACCGACGTGAACTATGAAATTGCTCCCCTTGAAACCTCGCCCTCGTCATCTGGCGCCACCACCGACATCGTCCACGTCTGTCGCCTTAAACCTTACCACGACGCTCATACGTCGCCGCCCTAACGCCGAGACGGCGTTTCAGCAGCCGGGGAACCTGATGCGGGTAGACGACGACGACAAAGAGCGATGGCACGAGTGCGAAGAGTAGAAGACGACAACGAAGTTCGGACTGTGTTCTCGGTGCCGCCCGCAGCTGCTCTTGTCTATTTGTAAATATCTGTAAATATATTCTTTTCCGCAACAATATTTACAGATTATATTTACAGATTACTTTTTCATTTCATTTAATTAATCTTTACAAGGAGGACCGGGAGCCGTAAAGCAGTTTCACTTTTTTTTACATCTGGGAATGAAAATAACGGCGGCAATTTACAAATCTGTATCCCATCTCGCCCCACTCTGGCTGTAGCCCACGTGTCTGTACCAGACACGCGTACGCCATCCTGTACATAACGACAACATAGGCAAATATTTAAAAACATAATTTTGCACTTGATACCCTTCACAGAGCTGCACTGGGTCCACCCATGCAGACCTCATGACGATGGCTGCAACAGACGAACCTCCTTCACACATTCTCCGAACTACCGGGGCAGATAGGCAGACAGGTTTGGCACGCTTGTCTCGTATGAAACAGGAAGAGACATCCTCAAGGTAACACAGACTATTCCCTAGCCAGCTCACATCGAATAGCCAGGACCCTCAGCTGCCATGAAATATCATATTTCCAAATATGTACATATCACGCCACGTCTACTTCAAGGTCCACGTGAAGCAGAAGCGCGTGCTAAATATATGCGCGTGCTTAATATATGCTCAAGAAACGCAGCCACGACCACGCACTCGGCTGCGCATTTTTCTTACCTTCAGAACATAACCAAGCTGGAAATCAAACTGATAAGAATGTCTAGTAATTATTACACAGAACACGTTTATAATTACCTATAAATATACTAACACATTTAGCAATATGCAGCGGAGTCAGTTGCAATCTACCTCTATGACGGTGTAGTGAAATCTCATAACGAAAACTACATCATTTACATCATTACAATAACCTTGCACTGATACGTTACCATGCGGGCATTTAGGCAAATGAGATGCTACGTTAACTAGTCCTACGAAATTAGTCTCAAGATCTCGATCCCCTGACCAAATTAAACGTGAGTGGAAAACGCAGTGCTATATGTAGACCAAACAACCGAGCTCTTATGGAATGTCATAGAAACTTCACAATCTTCCACAAGCGGCATCTCTACCCCAAGAAGCAATTAGCTCTTTTCCTCCGCAAAGTTCACATTAACAATTATCGCTCCACTAATCCCCTGCAACTTTTTATCAGATGATGCACATCACTTAGCAATCTCCCTGGAGGACAAGCAGATCCTATTATCACGCAGCGCTGAAAGTACCTACAATTAATTTCCTCACCCTCCCCGTTCCTCTTAGTAAGCTTGACTTTAATCAGAGCTCTCCGACAACCAAGAGTGATTAGCATAGCAAGCGCTCTTTTTCACTACGATTTAGAACCAGCCTCGAATCAAAATGTTTCCACGTCCACATCCTTCCCATCGTAGCACAAAACGTAAAAGGAGGAGAAAGGGTTCATTAAGTTTTAAGAGCTCCCGAGAGAAAATTGATGTACCGCTTTTGTGCAACCCTTTCACCTGCCACCATTTCTTTCGAAAACCTCAACTGCATCCGCTGCAGCTTTCAATTGCTAATAGCCTAATCCCATCCCGGATTCACGCGGACGTTCTCCAGTTGCCAACCCGAATGGTAGTTCAGCTACGAAAACAAGCAATAACTAACGAAATACTACGAGTGTAAGTTCAAATAGAAGATTGATGCATACCAATCGCTTCTGATGATTGCCCAGCGGAAACGCCGTAGAGAAAAAGCGTGAGCAGTGTGCAGAATGCCATGGCGCTAGGCTTGCGTTGCCAATGTACCTGGGTACTCTTTCCCTTTTATATATAAGCAAATCATACTCATGCAAGGTAAAGAGACCTCTGCCGCGAATAAAAAGAAGTCAGCTTAATAGGAAAGCCACAATAATTTCAAAACTGTAATAGAAGAAAAAATGCAGCACGAGGAAGAATAACACCGATTACATTGATCCTGTTGCGTTCTTTGTTCTGTTCTGAGAAACAAACATATGAAATGAATGCACAAAGACCACATCTCATCGACGACAATGAGAACTCTTCAAAAAAATTATTTCTATGGATAAGGTGATATCAGAGCTTTTCGTTGAATTTATGGGGCTGACTTAAATTACATCAAATCGCAAATCAAGTCACGTTTTTTGTTTTCAGCCCCTTCCTTCTTCGTCTCTCATATAGTAAGTAAGCTAAGCACATCGGTGATGTTAGGATGTTAAGACGCAAGCCTTGCTTGCTCCACTGAACTACAACCCTTATGTGTGCGTATGTGTGTGTTAATATTCGATGGCACTTATAAAAGACGGCGTCCTCAAGCAACCTGATGGTGGCGGTGAAATTAACATCAATCGCACCAGCTCGCTCGGGACTACTTGGATTCCACAATTCCCACCAGTGGAAACACCTGCAATAATACGCCAGTGGCGCAACGCTTAACCGCTGCACCATGGCTCCAAGAGTAGTATGAGCACCCCAAGGGTTCTGTGAATGTTAAATAGAGAAAGACTAATTGTGCATTTATGGTCATTAACCCATTAGCTCTCGCTTCATACTATTAAGGTGGAGCTTGGACCGTGGTACCGCGGGGACCGCCTTCATTAACCTACTGCGCAGATCAGAAGGGTTGCGGCACCGGCTACGTAGAGCCATTCAGAGGTAGAACTGCCAGCTGCGTGGCATCAGGTTATGTATCACCGCAGCGCTCAGCAACTGCGTTCACGCAGTGAGTGGGCGGGCTCACTCCTTTTTACGCGTAAGCAATGTGAAGTGTCTCTCCCGACTTTTTTTTTAATTACCGACTACTCCAACTCAGTTTCATGTGGTAACACACTATTTTCTGCGCACTCAGAAAACACTGGACAGCCGCAGATAGATGAAGGAATTGTTTAATAACAGCACTGAAGCCTTAACAGTATGACTGAAAGACTGTGCTCCTGGACTGACCTGCTTCCTCACAGGGACACATCCGAGGCAACAATTCATATTCCCAACCTTGCGTCCTAAACTTCACAGCCGGTGTTACACGGTGATTTCCAAAGCTGTCAGAAGTGCTTTTCCCTCGCTGACAACTAAGCTTATACGCAAATAGCACATGCTATTGGAGGTGTGCACAGGACACCTGGCCACTTCAGTATTTGCTTCACATTACAAGCGATTTCATTTAGTACCCCTCTTCTACACTAGAGGAATATAGCCATGTGAAAGAGTCAGCATTTCGCGCCTTTTAGATAAAAAGCGCCCTTTAGTTTTTTTGGTCTGTCGCGTACAATTTTTGTGAGTTCGCACTAATCCGATAGGTACAGACCGCGAAAAAAATCGTCCATTGTCTGTTGCGTGGCCTGTTTACACTTGGCCTCTCGCGAGCGCTCCCTACCACGGCACTGGCCGCTCATCGTCGTCCTCTACTTAGCACTAATCAGTGGTACTGACCCAAGCAAAATCGTCTCTTGCCATGCTCCAAACTCTCATATCAGCTGCCGACCATATGCTACTACCGACCGGCACTTGGAGCTGATCTTGGTGCCTGCTCACTCTGGGAACCCCGACAGCGAAGCTGCCAAGGATAATGCCCAAGGTCTTATTGACTGGGCGGATTCGGCGTCCGGTTCTTCATGGGAGCGCATGCACTCTTTCAGCGGGCTGATCCAGGCATATCGCTTCGAACCCCAGCTATACCCCACATCCACACCAATCACTTGACAATTACCACTAAATGAATAGCGCCGCCTTAGACCCACACTGTTCCCTCCCCCTGTTTTTTCTCCGGCATCCCCCAGGAAACTTACACCACCTCCTGTACCCAGTGCACCCACCCACACGCTACTCTTACCCACATTCTCCAAGAATGTCCTGCCGACTCTCCACCACGGGGCTCGGAGCACCTGACCACTTGGAGGAATGAGAGGTCCTACTGCGCTCGACAGACCTGGTCAGGCAGAAGATCGCCACTGACCGGGCCGCCCACTTCATGGAACTCCATGAACTGGTTTGGTTTGGTTTGGTTTATGGGGTTTAACGTTCCAAAGCGACTAAGGCTACGAGAGACGCCATAGTGGAGGGCTCCGGAAATTTCAACCACCTGGGGTTCTTTAACGTGCACTGACATCGCACAATACACGGGCCTCTAGAATTTCTCCTCCAAAGAAATTCCAGCCGCTGCGGCCGGGATCGGACCCGCGTCTTTTGGGTGAGCAGCCGAGCACCATAACCGCTGAGCCACCGCTGCGGCGGAACTCCATGAACTCGTGAACGTATAGTATAGTATTGTAGAGCGGGGACCCAGGGACCTCAGTGTCCGAAATCCCTTCTCATTAAAATTATTTCTCTTTCTCTCTTCTCTTGCGTGCCTGCATCTGGCCTAGCGCGAGCTCTCCGTGGCACGGCACTACCGGCTCACCATCATCTACTGATTAGCACGAATACCTGCTTCCGCACTGATTCGAACGCAGTCAACACCTTCTGTACTTATTCTTGAAGAACCTGTCGCCCGTTCTTCATTGCTCAGGGACGAAGAATGCGTAGGTGCGCATAATAGTTCGAAGTATCTTTACGAAACTTTTAACAACTTGCAGGTTGCTTACTGTAGACACAAGCATAGTTTCAGTAGAACCTGGTTCAGCCATCGGCACCCTAACCACAACGCTGCTTAGTCCCTCGTGGGTACGATGGGAGGAATGAAAAAAAAAAGACTAAAAACTCGCAGAGACACTTCAGACTCCTTATGTGTGAGAAGGCATACGCGCACCCGCTCATACTGGGAACGCAGTCGCCGCGCGGCGTGATGTAAGCCGATGCCAAGCAGTTGGAAAATTTACCTCTGCATGGCTCTATGTAGCCGCCGCCACACCCCTTCTGATCTGCGTGCTAACTTTGTGAATGCAGTCCCCACCCGACCGGGGCCCGCTGGGTGTGGCGCGATAGCTTGTGGGTTAATGTCACTATATGCATAATTGGTATCTCTTTACATAACACTTATAGATCTCTAGTAGTCCCCACACCATTCATGGCGCAGTGGTGCAGCGATTAAGCCGTGCGCCAGTGCACTGGGATGGCAGGTGCCGCCAACGGGCGAACTTGTGTGATCCAGGTTGCCACCTGCAAGGTTGTATGAGGACGCTATCTTTTATGAGTGCCATCAAGTGTCAACACAAACACTCGGACAGAGAGGCGGGTTTAGCTCAATGGAGCAAGTAAGGCTTACGTCTTAAAATAAAAGTGTCCTATCCCGCGTTACTAAGTAAAATGGGGTCCTCGTTTAGAAAGCAGGAGCGGTTACTTTGTCTGCTGGCCAGGCGCTGTCGAGCATAGCTCAGTTTTTTATTGGCTAAGAAAAGAGCATTTCCTTTTCCGGTAGCTACAGGAGCTACAGCTCATTTCACTTCCTCTCGATGGTCACCCTTATGAAAGTGCGTCCTACAATTTTTGCTATTAAGCAGCTCATGGCTGCCGTTTTATGCTCGTTATCTCCTGCTTGAGCGCTTTATATATTCGCAGTCTTAAACTGTATGGCGTTCTTAGCTGAGGCGACGATCCCTTGAGATGTCCATCTATCTTTTAAGCTGGTTTGGAATTCCTATTATCGAGGTAGTGCTGTTCACCGGTGCTATGGATATGTCTGCATTCGTCAAGGCCTACTTAGATTTTGTTAACGATGATCTATATTCCTTACAACTAGTTTTCTTTATATGAACTACACCTAGCAATTCTTTTCAACCGCCTGGCTTATTATACATGTCATATAACACTTTAATACACGTATATTTTCTACTATCGAGAATAATCGAAAAAGTTCCCTGTGAATATTTGCAACTTCCTAATTCACAAAATTAACAATGTCTAAAAGCTTTGCCAGTTCACGCATGGCGTACACTTCCACGCTTACCGGAGCTATGCTCTTAGCTTTCGTTTTATTTTGTTTTTTAGGTTTCCGTGAATAAATAGTTTCATTCGCAGATAATATAGCCGCAAAATGAGCCAGTACAAATAACAATACGCGCGGGCTACTTGCTACTACGGGTTACTACGTATTACTCCGCCGATGGCAGAGCGGCAAGCTTCCACGGAGCTGGCTGAAAGGCAATCCATGCGTTGGTCGACTCCTCACAGCGCATGCGGGGCATTTGAAAAATAAAGGCGGGAGCCGGACGTTATTCTAATTTAATTAGGGAAATCGGCCGCACATGGCAATAAATCAGGGCTCCTAAGAATGCTGGGATCGTGTAGATCGAGTTCCCGGGGCAAAAATATAAGTTCACATTTCTATTCAGTGCACCTTTAAGCTGACCGGTTGGCCCTCTAGGTCATATTACCTTGTGACTTCATCTAAGTCTTCCCTACATATTGTGAGGAAACTTACCACCATGGAAGATTGCAGGTAAATTAATGGCAGGTCTAGAGAGATTACTCGGGGAGAGCAATATAGGTCTCACAAACCCCGTTGGCGGCAGCAGCTACCTTCGTACGGAAGTGGCGCAGTGCTCAATCGCTGCTCCACTGCGCCAGGTGTGGTATCAGAACTCCCAGTGACCTATAAATGTGAAATCGAGAATGATGAATTCCGCTTATACGGGCAATAACCCATTAAAGCCTTCGCGTCATGCCCTTAAAGCACGAGCTTAAGTGTCGTGTCCACTTTTCATTCTGTGAACAGTTTATCATTTGGTGGCCGCTATAACAAAAGAGGTGAAGGCACTATCCGATATTAGTCATTACATGACAACACAGAATTCTTTATTATACGGACTGACTAGAGTTCGTATAGAATTCCTGCGAAGCTGTTAAAAAGCTTGTATTGCTCTGTTTCAAATTCACTACGCGTTCAAGTGGAAGGCTGCGTAAACGGTCTGGACAATCCATGTATTGCTATATTTATTTGTTTTATTGATGTGTGAGCATTACAGCCGGCACGTCGCGGCGAAATAACGAAGCCATACGTGAAGCCAAGAATTGAAGCACTGGGTATAAAATGCTGCCCACGGGATTGTGAGAAAACCAGCTCGGAGCAGGTCGCACCGAAGTTAATGGTGGGTCGCGAGAGGATGCCCCCGAAGAGCAACCTTTAAGACACAAGCCCCACGGATAGCAGCACCTGCCATCGCAGGCCAGTGGCGCATTGCTTAACCACATCACCGTCGTACCAGGAATGGTATGTGGGCTCCCAGAGATCAATGAATGTAAAGTAGAGAATGACCGATGTCGCGTCGTTAAAAGCAGAGGACGACTACAAAAATCCCAAGGACGAAAAAAAATGGAGCAAAAAGAAATCTGTTTTCCGTCATTGAGCGCAGTTCCTAAAGGCGACCGCTCACACATGTCGTGCTGCCGCGCAAGCAAGCGCCATTCAGATTTCTTCAGTTTTCTTTTAGAATTTTTCAGGAGGACACAGGGGCGCAATAAAAGACACGGACATAGAAGTAGACAGGGACGAGCGCTAAGAATACCTTCTTAGGCACTCTAGGGCAAAGGTTTTTTTTTTTGTAGTCGTGAAGCGTATGCTTGGCTTGAGTTGCCTTTCTTGTTTCTCGTTTAGCACAGAGTTCCTTTTAAGAGTGCGCTAAGCGTTACGAAGACCGGTGCGCGTCAAAGGTGATTGTCCAGTTTTATTTTCAAATTTTGATAACTGCCATCACACCCGTTATGAACGCTGTGGCGTGAGATATATGGGGAATCTCCTTATGGAATGGTATATTTGTACTTGCATGCAATGCGCGTTTCTAGTGTCCAGTGCCATAACCATCCCATATACGGCCTCACCCAGCTTTTGTCTTTCCTTTTCCGGTTTCAGATGTAGAACGGGAGCCGTGCTCCTATTATTGACGTTCCACCCTTACATATATATTGAATGTTTATTACGACTGATGCAGCCTAACAATGTTGCTGCACTGCACTGTGGTACAATCCAGAATTGTTACATATCCAAGCAATTATATGCAACTTGTCTAACCGATGACTCTGGATACCTCAGCAATACTGGGTGTCAAAATATAGGGGTTAAAACGTTCACGTAGCTGCAGTTTACTATTTCACTGATCAATATGGCTGATGTAAATTCTTTCTCATTACAAACTATATATTGCCCAATGATGTTTAATTTTTCCTTCCTGCTATCCTGATGCAGAATCTCTCTAAATGTTTTCAGGGCGATAATTCGGTGTTGTTTTAGGCACAAAGAGAATTTGTGCCGTTCAGTGAAAGTGGTATACAGGCCAACTAATCCGGCTTTTCTGCATTTATTTTCGCAAACTGTGGTCTCTCCGACGACAATAAAATTATCTCGAAATTAGTTACTTGCACAATTTAACTCTTCAGATGCAAGATACGTTCCATCTCGGCGATGCACGACACTAGAACGAATGCTACTCGCACAGGGTTTAAAGCCTAACATTAGAAATGGATTTCTTTTCAGTGCAAGAGCAGCGTTCAGCGACTGTTACACGCCAAGGTACAACCGTAGACAAGAAAAGAGACAGAAAACGCCCCCCCCCCCCCCTCTCCAAGTTTCGATCAATGCTACTTTGCGGGGTGGGCACCACATGACAAATAACTTCTGCCACTTCTGGTGTCGAGACCGCCGCAGCCGTCCTGTCTCTATACCACAAGTGCTTTGTCAGGGGGCGTTCCCACGCAAAGTGGCATTGGCCAGAACTTGTAGGGGTGTCCTAATTCTGTCCGTTATAGTGCTTGAATTTCACATTGCTGGCATTCGCGTTTAGGTCCGTCTTGATCTATGCGGCCACAGCATCTAATTGCTTCGCACTATGAATTGCTCTCGGTGCTCAAAAATACAGCGAGAATAGCTATTTTGCGATGCTCCACAACTTTCTGATTATTGTTTTTTATGCTACAGCAGCGTTAAGAATTTATTACTTATAACTAAAATAATGCACTAAAGATACTTGAACTGGCCAAGGACAGCGGGAAAAAAGATGGCAAATCTTATTGTTCCTCTAGGTGCCTTTGCATTCTGCATATTTTATTTATAAAAATAATTACGCCAATATTAGCAACAGGCTACACACACTTGACGCTCCTTATATCTGAGTAGCCAAATAAACAGCGTTGGCTTTGCGCCCTAGGTAGCACAAGTTAGATACTGCTTTGTTAAAATCCTGGAAAATGCAACGTGTGCGCGTCGGCACAACCGGATGACACTTTCTCATTTTCAAGACGTCACGCGTGGAAATGGTTGCAGAAGTTTAACGTGCTCTATTGTTCTGGCAGCAACGGTATAAATCCGTAGATGTACCGTGAGCGTCAGTAAAGCTCCGAAAAGAAGTTTCATTTGTGAACAGAAAAACAAAAAAAAATCACTTCTGCGTGAATCCTAACATAGCCTGATTTTTACTGCTTATGCGCCTTAGGTAGAAGGGGGTAATAAAACTTTTTTTTTTAAACACCAAGCGTCATTCCGTTTGTTTAGTTCTCAAAACACATCAACCGTTTCTGAGTAAATAGAAGAGCGACGCCAATTTCTAGCTAAATACTTCTAACAAAGCTCAGCGGCCGTCTCCTTTTTCTTGGAACACCTGTGCCCCAAACAGGTTATCGCTGCACTGGACTTCAAACTTGGGTATTGTGCTGCACTACTGTTTGTGACTCATCGATGCCTATTGAGCACCATCGATGCCTATTGTTGCACTTTTGCCCTACACGGGTATAGAGCAATTTCTCTTAATGCCCACTTTGCCGGTATTCCTTGTTTTTTAATGACAATGCAATGGATGTGTTAATTTTTGGGGGCGTCGTTCAATGACGTGTGCTGGCTCGCGTTGCAATAGCGGTGGATTATGTTTAATCTTACCTTATGCCAAGAATTCTTTACAATACAGCGTTAAGTAGACATTGGCAATATTGAAATTTTGAAAGCTGTTATCGCTCTTCCTAAAGGCCCGATACAAAACTCATATATGTAATACATTTTAAACATCTGGTCCAAATCACCCTAGAAGACCATAAAGGAGAACAAAATAACTGATAAAATCGCCAAGTATTTGCTTTTGTTGTCTCCCATCCCCGGTGTGTTCTACCTTCTGCCAAAATTACATAAGGAAAATATTGCAGGATGATCAATTATTTCCGGAATAGAAACCACGTCAGAAAAGAATTTCAGTTTTCTCGACAGCTTGATCAAAAACATTCCACCAACATTTTCTTCGTTTGTCAAAGATAAAACTCATTTTCTTTCTGATATAATTGATCTGTTCATTCCAGAAAACAGCACACTCCTTAACCTCGATGTCGTGTCTCAGTACACCAACATACCCCACTCGGATGGGACCAGGTCATTCGTTAACGCTTACAGAGGTTCCCAAGTGGAAATACCAGTGTATCGCACGACCCTTGAAACACTTGTGCGTTCGGTGCTGGAAATAAATAACTTTGAATTTGACGGCGACCACTATGTGCAAAGTAGTGTCAGACCAAAGGGCACGAAAGTAGGTCCTAATTATGCCAATATATTTATGGGCATTCTCGCAACCGAATACCTAAAGAGCTGTGTCTTCCGACCCCATTTTTACAGGAGCTTTATAGATGACATATTTCTTACGTGGTGCTATGGGGAAGAAGAGCTATTCAAACACATCGCTGACATTAACAATTCTCACAGAAGCATCTCTTTCTTCTACACCTACTCAACCTCTCCGCTCAGCTTTCTGGATGCCATAGTTCAGATCTCGCAAAACAAGCTTCTCACCTCCGTGGTTAGAAAACCAACGGACAGGCACCAATACTTGCATCTTGAAAGTAGCCATGAAAAAAATTTCAGGATAGGAATACCATATAGCCAGGCTCTAAGGTTTAAACGCATCTCCTCCCGTGAAAAGGACTTCTCTTTCAACTGAGAGACACTGCGCAAGGATTTGGTCCGACAACGCTACCCCAGGCTTAACATCGACGATGCCTTAGAAAAAGCTCCAGCACAAGACCGCCATACAATGATAAATAGTATCAATACTGCGCAGACAAACTTCCCAATTAATCTGATATTAACCTATCCTCCATAAGCACCGAATGCTAATGCTGTTCCCAGAAAGCATCAGAACATTCTCCTTCAGAGCGACAAAATGAAGCGCTTGCTTCCCGAACCACCCAGTGTCGCATTTCGGAGGGCAAGAATTATCAAAGATGCCGTAACCTCCTCGAAACTAGACAACGTGGAAGTCTCAGGGTGCACACCTTGCAATAAACCGCGCTGTAAACTCTGTCCAATGATCAATAAGGTCACAGAAGCTCGAAGCACAGCATCGTCTTTCTGATTCAAAATTCGAGATTTCAACTGTGACGCCAGAAACGTAGTCTACCTTCTCGAGAGCTGTGTGTGCTGTGCTCAGTGCATATTGCAAACTGAAACTCTTTTCTGATTGAGAATAAATTAGCCCAGAGCACACATACGATCACTGCGAGATGTCCTCCCGTTCAAGACACGTAACCACAAAAAGCCGTTCTTTCAGAAGGATCAAGGCCACCATACTGAAATCTGGCTTCCAGACACATTACGACAAAGAAGCCTGTGAATCATATCTAAAGCAGGATTTGCAGGGCATGCCCACACCATGTGATACGTTTCCGCAAACACTTGCCCACAGTGTGGACACTCGCCCGAAAGAGCCGAATTGAAATGTTTGAGCACTGCCGGGCACAGTACCGTGTTGGTGTAGAGGCGAAGCAGCCAACGCTCCTCTGCCTTATTGAGGCCTTTACAGGGGGGTGGGTATCGGCAGTGAGCGTTTTGATACAGGAGAGAGATCTCCCGAAAAGTAATAGCCGGATTAAAATCAGTAGCCGGATCAGGCGGCGAAAGAGGCGATGCCCGGTGGTTAAGCGCGCGGGCGGTAGTGTCCGCTACCTTATTTCCCTCTATCCCCGCATGTGCTGGGGCCCAGATGATGGTGCGCCGGGTTGGGAAATCCCGGTACTCACATCTATGTAAAATTTGGAAAGCACGATCTGGAATTTGGCCCTGTTCAAAATTGCGGCAAGCTTCTCTTGAGTCGGTGATAATGACTCGGGACGCTGGATCCGCAGCTGCAAGTGCGATAGCAACTTCCTCCGCGAATGTAATGTTGGGGGCACGGAAGGTGAGGCCCTGAACTGGGTTGTTTTGGTGGACAACGGCAGCCGTGTACCAACCCCCATGGTGTGGACCTGCCGCGTCCGTGTAAAATACCCCTGATCGAGCACCATACTGCTTGGAAGTGGTTAAGCAGGGATTCTGTGACGCTCTTCTCTCATGTGTATTCATCGCGTTATTATCGTTTAGTTGTTGCCGATCGCAGCGTTTGGGTAAACTCTGTTTCTTTGGACATAATTTCACACTCTAACTGTATTTTGATTCTTTGTGCCTCTCTATTATTTCGAGAGTCATTTGTATTTATTCTAATATTGCTGTTGTGTTGTAGCTAAGCGGTGCTCCCTGGAATGAAATTTGTCTTTTTGATAAACTTTCTAACGCACTGGCGCTGTCTTCAACTTCATTTGTTGGCTTCTATGCATTTCCGCACATCTCCCCTGTTAAAAAATGCTACAAGAGTGACACAATTTAGAGTGTATTCTGTGTATTTATGTCACCTCTGCGTGTGTGTGTGTTTACTTTTATTGCTTCTTTCAGTCATCGCACCGCCATTTTTTGTCGTTATTATTTTTTTTTCCACTCATGTAAAGGAGCCTCTCCATGTGGTGCTTATATGCGAACCTCAACTGGTTGTGGGGGCTCACGTGCCACCGTGTGGAGATACTTAGCGCAGCACAGGTACCTGTGCGTCCTCGTGCTATATTCTGGAGTCGCGCACGGCCACACAGACCCTGATGGGTCGCGACCAAAGAGCAGGTAGAAGGGAGAGTAGCCGGTGGTATCATGGCGTGTGGAATTGTAGGCTAGCGTCACGAAAGGTAAACTGACGTTGCAGTCACGATGGTGGTCTCAGACATACATAGACAGCGTTTCTATCAGGGCGCGGATAAGGCGCTCAGTAAGGCCGTTGGTCTGAGGGTGGTAGGCGATTGTGAGCTTGTGGCGGATAGAGGAGGAGCAAAGTAGGTCGTGGACCACTTTAGAAAGAAAGCAGAGGCCGCGACCCGTAAGCAGTTTACGAGGAGCGCCATGAAGTAGCCCGACGTCATGGAGAGGAAAGTCGGCAACATCGGGCACAGCTGGTAGGGATAGCGCGCGTGATAGCGTACCCGGCAGAGTAATCGGTCGCAGCGGCAATCCGCTTGTTCCCAGAAGTTGATGGGGGGAACGGACTCAGCAGGTTGGGCCCAACATAGAAAAATGGGTCAGTCGAAATGTCCATTGACTAAAATTAGCCACTAGGCCGATGTGAGGGTGTTTTGCGGCGCTGACATTGCTCGCAAGTAGCAACATACCCGCGGAGAGAGCGGTAAAAGCAAGGCCAGAAGAACCGCCTGGGCACGGTGTGGTACGTGCGTAACACGCAAGACGCCCTGCAGCAAAAGCCTCATGAAGTTGGGCAAGTACTGTGGTGCGGAGTTGGGTCGGGAAGAAGAGCAAGAGGTCGGTGCCATCTGGGTGCTTATTGCATCGTTGCAGAGTATCGTGACGCAGCACGAACAGGCGCAGAGCAGGATCGGGAGCGTTGAGCAGGAGCGTCTCAGAGGCAAAGCAGGAGCGTCGCAGAGACCGAAAGACATAGCTATGAATTGGTACAGGCCATCGGGGGTGAAAAAGGAAGTCTACTCACGATCCCGTTCGTCAACAGCAGTTTGCCAGTAGTCTGAATAGAGATCAATAGAAGAAAATTAGCTGGTGCCATGTAGACAATCGAGGCCGTCATCAATTCTCGGAAGAGGTTAGACGTCTTTCTTTGTTACTTGATTAAGATGGCGATAGTCGGCATAGAAGCGCCACCTGCCATCATTCTTTCTGACCAACACCACAGGAGATGCCCATGGGCTGCTAGAATAATCGATAATGTTGTTCTCTGGCATCTTGTCTACCACTGTCTGGATGGCATGGCGCTCAGGAAGAGACACACGATAAGGCCTGCGATTGTGCAGGCATCACCCGTATATATGCGATGGGTCAGGACAGTAGTTTGGCCAAGAGGACGATTCCCGAAATCGAAGGCATCGCTGTAGGAAGCTAAAAGGGCGCAGAGGGTGTTGGCATGGTCAGGTGGCAAACCCGCTGCGATCATTATAGAAGTAGGGCCCGGGTGCGAAGCGGCCGATCGAGGACGAGCGTGGAGACCAGAGTTAGGCTCAGCTGTGAGAGCAGGAACCGTGTATTCGGCCAAAGGAACCAGTTAGCGAGTGCGATGCCACGGGGTAAACATTGGGGAGAGAGACTGAAGTTCAAAATCGGAAGGTAGGTGTGGTTGCCGTTGACGATCAGGACTGTGTGTGGAAGGATGACGTTACGCTGAAGGACAACGTCCTTGATTTGGTACATGACGTACGCACCATCAGGAATGGCGAGAAACTGGGACATTGGGACATAGACTGCCGCGTCGAGCGGCAGGAGTATAAATTCAGCGGCAAGTAAGCGGGACGGCTTGGTATCAGCGCTTTAAGAGCAGCGCGGCAAGTCTAAAGGCAGACAGCGAGTAGAGCAATCAGTTAGCGTCGCGTGCGTCGTTAAAAAGTCGCGGCCGAGGATCACAACGGAGGGGGGGGGGGCGGGGGGGGGGGGGGGCAATGGTCGAGGACAGTAAACAGGACCGATGTAGTACGGCCGGCAATACAAACACGCGCAGTGCGAAGTCCAACAACGGTCGCAGCACTTCAGTCGGCGACACGAACGGCTGAGGAAGTGGCAGGTGTCCCAACGTTCTTTAGGTGACGGCGAAATGAGGAGCTCAGGTCTGAAATTTGGGCACCCGAGTCAATCAGAGGGGTGATTGGGGCACCGTCCACCAAGATATATAGAAGGTTGCCGTGAGGATCACGGGTCAGGAGAGGATTTTCTGGCCGGATCAACAATACAGCGTCATCTCAGGGAGGTGGGTTGGTTATTTTTCCGAGTGAGAGCCAGCTTGCGGTGAACGGTAGCATCGGATCGCAGGTGATGGCGAGCGGCTGGACCTCCGCGGGGTCGGAGTGTTGAAGGCGTGTCGAAACTCAGCACGGGAAGACATCTGGCGTGGTTCGCATACGGCACGACGATCATAATTAGAACTAGGTCCGTAGTCGGCAGGACGATCGTAAGTAGAGCGAAGATGAGGCGGTGAAACCAACGGCAGCGGCAGTAGCGGGAAATGTGGCTGGCATGCGAACAGGTGAAGCAGGTTGGACGGTCGTCCGAGGTGACCTAATTCGAAGGATTCCGGTAGCGGTAACGTGGCAGTATGGTCGGAGTCGGTGAAGCAGCAGCAACCAGTGAAGTGATGGTTTGCAAACAGGGCGACCCAGAGGGCAGGCCACAATTGAGGACCACGTTCACAAACTCCTGGCGAACGACGGCCTGGACCAGCGCAATCGTATCGTAGGCCGGCGTGGGGGCGAAGGTGACAGGAGTCATAGCCACCATTTCTCTGCGCACAATTCGGGTCAATTTGGCAGGACGGGACGGCTGTTGCAGTGTTGGCAGGTCTTCGCAGGAGGATGTCGCCGCCGTGTTGGAAAGGTGGTCGAAACGAGAAGCAATACGGCGGTGTTCTGCTTGCTCGAACTACCGGTATACCTGGAGGTCAGAGTCGACCAGTGGACAATCGTTGCGCAGGAAAAGGTTGACAGCGTCATCAGCGATCCCCTTTAGGATGTGACCCGCCTTGACGATCTCTGACATGGCGCTATCTACTTTACAGCACAGAGCGAGGACGCCCTAGATGTAGGGGAGGTTTTACTGTGTAGCCGACTGAGATCGAGATGCAAGGTCTTTTTTTTCGCCAAGCTTGCGTCCAATTGGCTTGGCAAGTAAGTCCCGGATCTTTTCTTTAGAGTTATCCCAAGAGGTTAGGCCTTCCTCATGCGTCTCAAAGCAGACACGCATCGTATTCGCCAATAGAAAATCACGCCAGCAAGCATAAGGGTCTTGTCCCAGAGGTTGTGCTTACTCACACGCTCATACATGGCGAGCCAGTATTCGATATCGACGTCATCGGTGCCACAAAAGGTGCCAAGGTTGCGAGTGTGCGCCACGACAATGGTCGGCGCTGGTGGTGACGCTGCGGCCGGAGGTTGTTGGACGGCATAATGATGGCTTGAAGCTGACGTCCGCTGCAGAGGTCCAGGCCAGGGTCCAAGTGTGAGCCGCCCACCTCCATCAAATATTACTTGGGTTTAGCACAGCAGCAGACGCCACAGGCCGCAGTCAGAAGGCACACCAAACAAAGTCACCCCAATCATTAGCTTCAACGTCCTCCTCACCGTCTATGCACCATAAAAATATGACCAGGGTTTACTGAGATTTCGAATTGGGGCGGTTCTTAATAACAGTGGTACAAGATTGTTCCAGACAAGTATTAATAGGGCTTGGAAAAAGACAGCTATAATGCGCCTGAATTAAATCCCGAAATGAGAGAAATCCAAAATGTGGTGCAAAAATGGAACTCACGCGCACACACGCCTGGTGACTGACACTCCAGAAAGATGTTCAGTGGCCGCACTGCAGTCGTAAGTTCATTGTCCGGGGTATGTAGTACCTTGCAAAAAACACATTTTGTTATACGAAAAACACTTGGTTTAATTGGGTTAAGGCAGATAGTAAACCGGATCCATGATTGAAAGAGTGGTTGGCTAGTCTAGGTCTCCCGAAATCAAACTTCAGCGCTGCAACTAACTGCAAGAGGGACATGGGTCTACGACACTGGAGTAGGGTTGTTCCCTATTGTTGGAGGCACCTGTAATGTTTCCAAAAAATGGTGGGTGTGACATTCTTTTGAACAGTCATCTGCATGTCTTGCGAAAGGTGCGAAGAATGGTGGAGGAAATAAACGAAGGAGCGTGCCAGAAAGCCCTCTACCCATTTGTTCCCTAGCTTGTGGCGAAGAAAATGGAAGCGCCTTGAGTCATCGCGCTGAAATGCACTTACTGACTCATCATTACATGGCAGGAGAGGTGTAAATAATAGTAATAATAATAATATTAATAGGTAGCAGATGCCTGAAAAAGAGAAATCAAAGCTGGGTTTCGTTGGCTTCCCCAGGAAAAAGTTTAAGTTTTACAAGGCAGGCAATTCACAGTGAAATATTTCTTCGCTCCGGCCGGGGCTAGATATATAAACGCTTAAAAGCATATGAAGGCCTTCCTGACGTTTTCATTTGAGGTCAGTTTTGATCAGAGTGGGAAAACTTCCTAATTTATATGTAATTGCCACTACACAACAATCTCCGTCAAGCGGAGGTGGCAAGCTGGCGCCGAACCTATAGTAACAGTTTGCCCGTCTTGGAATTATGCACACATTGGGCCCCACGCACCACTCCGTAATTTCTCTTTTTGTTTCCCATATTCGACCTTCTAGCATTCTACATGGCAATACCCCGATCCTCCTGGAGTGCCTCCCATACCCCCCCACCGTCGTTCCAGGAAAAAGCCTTCCGGTGTAGCACAAATAGAGAGGGATCACCAGTACGTCCTTACCGTCATTGCCACCCAAACATAGCTACTTAAATAGGTTTCTGGCGTAACTGGTCCGCCCTTCTTATCTTTATCTTTCCTCGTAAAGAAATCGTTCTGGTTTTTGGTTTAGGGGGTTTAATGTCGCAAAGCAACTTACGGTATGAAGAACGCCGTAGTTGAGGGCTCGGGATAATTTCGGCCACCTGGAGTTTATTTATTAACATGCCCTGACAGTAGGCAGTTTTCAGGCCTCTAGCATTTCGCCTTCGTCCAAATGCGACCACCGTGGCCTGGATCAAACCCGCGTCTTTTGGTTCAGCAGAGAGCACCAGAAGCACTGGGCCACCACGGCGGCTTTATTCTCCTTGTTTTGCTGACTAGTATCTATAGGGGTTGGGAAGAGCCGAAAGTCGCAGTCCAGAAAGATGTGAGTGGCTACACTCAGGGCAGAGCACAAAGCATAAAATGCATGCTTACACGCGCGCACATCGAAGGAATTCCCTTGGTTATTCTGTAGCATGCTGTTCCCTGATAGAAAAAGGTTTCATCATTTTATAGATGCTTCCATTCGTTGAAAGGAGGACAAGCGGCTCACAGACACCGCGAATCCGCTTCATTGCTAACCTAAAAGTGACCATGGACTACTACTCAAGCTGTTCAAGAAAGGCTTTAGAAATCTGCGAGCCAGAACGTAATTCCGGGGACTGTCCGTGAAGTAGCACGATCAGGAAATCCTGGGTGTGTGTGAACCTAGGTAAAACATCGGTATTTTTAGCCGAAGGCATATTGAAGGGTGGATGAAAAGAAAGCAATGTGGCAGGCATAGCCAAGAGCCTCTGTTCGGTGTGCCCACGATGGAACCAATAGGTTTGATTTATGGGGTTTAACGTCCCAAAGTGAATCAGGTTATGAGGCACGCCGTACTGAAAGGCCCCAGAATTTTCGACCACTGGAGTTCTTTAGCGTGCACTGATATTGCACAGTACACGGGCCTCTAGCATTTCGCCTCCTTCGAAATTTGCCCGCCGCGGCCGGGGTCGAACCCTATTGAAGATTTTGTAGCCACTCATTCGTTCAAAGTATGGCAACTAATAGGATAACAGCGCGATCTCTATGATCTTAGGATATTCTTATTGTTACGTAGTGGTGACTGCAGTCCGTCCCGCTAGAAGGAAGATAGCGAGAATGGCTTCCAAGCAGAATCTTTTTTTGGGCTGACTTGCACGCGCAAATAACTGAATGACTCGGGGGCAGCAGAGCAAAAGGCCTGCTCGGCGGTCGTGGAACAGAATGCCCGCAACTCTCGGCAGTGCTTAATTTAAAACGGATGTCGAACTTTCGAGATAACGCGCTCAAAGTTACTGGAATATTCTGCAACAACGTAAAACCCGCTCCGCCTGGATGCGATTAATCGACATAAATCTGGTCGCGTCTTGCATAACAAACATAGCGTTAAAGCGGCGTGCCGGCAGCTTTGAATAGTGAACAAACACCGCACAGATTCACGGCACTACGCCTCACAAAGAAGCATCCACCAATGCTTTAAAACATAAGGCGCCTACGAACAATTTCATGGATTGTGCAAAAATAAACACCGAGTGTGGAAACACAGCTTCCTTTAGCGCACATAATAGGGCTTTAGACGCACGAAATATACAACTTCAGGTATTGCGCGGCGTCGGTGGGATGCAGTCATTTTTTCAGAGACGACTTTATAGTCCAGCTCAGCTAGCCGACGAAGAACCCTGTACGGGCCGAAATAGCGGCTGAAAGCTTTTCACTAAATACGCAGCAGCGAATCGGCGCCCAAACCCACTGTTGGTGTCCTGGCTTGCATTCCGTGTTGCGCCTTCGTAGCTTGCAGCGTTTGGCGTCGGTCCGCTGCTGAGCTTTGATCATTAATCGGACAAGTCTTCGGGCTTCTTCTGGGCGTTGAAGGTAGGGGGCGACGTTATCTTCTTCACTAACGGTGGCCGACATGACGTTTAGCGCGGTCGTGGCCTCCCTGCCATAGACGAGCCTAAAAGGTGCCATCTGGGGGGTCTCCAGTACAGGGGTGTTGTGACCAAGACTACTTAAGGCGGGATGACGTCCGATGATTTCGGCTTCGATATACACGGCGAGCATATCGGCGACGGTTTTGTTGAGGCGCTCGGTCACTCCGTTGGTCTGTGGAAGGTACGCAGCTGTCCGTCGCTGCTGGTTTGGCTGTAACAAAAGGTGCCTTGCGTCAGTTGCACCATGAATACTGTTCCTCTGTCCGTGATGAGCACATCGGAGGCGCAGTGCCGTAGGGGAATGCAGTGCACGAAAAATTTGGCGTCTTTTCATGCTTTTCTGTTTGGTGCGTTTTTGGCTTGGCGTCGCTGTTCAGGTAGTCGATGGCTATGATGATCCACTTATTTTCAGACGTTGGAAAGGACCAAGCAAGACATTGCCGATCTGCTGAAAGGGCCCTGAGGGTTTCAATGGGGTTCAGAAATCCTGCTGGTCGGGTGAGAGGGGTCTTTCGTAGCTGACAATCTCGACAGGTTCTCACATATAAGCTCTCACATATGTGACATCGGCAGACAGCCGGGGCCAATAATACTTGTCTTGAATGCGGCAGAGGGTGCAAGAAAACCCGTGATGTCCAGCTGCTGGGTTACTGTGTGAAGCCTGAAGAACTGCGTGCAGGCGTGAAGGTACAAGAAGGAGGTGGGATGTTTTGTTTGCACAATCCTCGTACGAGCTAAGCGGAGGTGAGGAAACGTTGCCTTCCTACTATTCGATGAGGGCTTTAGGTCAAGGTCCGAGCGTTGCTGCTGTGGAAAAGAGCTGGAGCCTCCGTCCAGTGGTGGTGCATTTACTGGGGCTCGTAACAAGCAATCGGAGAAAGAGTGCTTACGTTTGAACTTGCAAACGACCGGGGCGTTAAACTCCTGGAGGTGGAGGGATGCTTGAATTTTGAAAGCCAGCACAGATTCCGCTGACCGCTGCCCACGTTGGCGGTCGTCACTGCAGGTAGGGGTGGAATTTCGACGTAGCCTAGATTATGGCAAGGCATTCGTTCTCATTTGTCGAATAGTTATCCCCGGCCCTGGACAGGTAACGGCTAACGTATGCCATTATTTCTCCAGTCCGTCGGTTTTCTGAACGACGACGGTGGCTAGACCCGCTTACTTTCGTGGGCATGAATTTCAGCCTCAGCGCTTTCACCACAGTGTGCGAGGATGGGTAGGGACTGTAAACGACGCTGAAACTCCTTGAAGGATTCAGCGTGCGGCGCTTCCGATTTAAATGGCGCGTGTGCCTTTGTCAGTTGGGTCAGAGGCTCGTTGAAACGCGATAAGTTCGTAACAAATCGTCGGTAATACGCGCACAGTCCAGTCCGCAGAGTCTGCGCACAGCTTTCTTATCGCCCGGCGGTCGGAATAGTTCGATAGCAGCTCTTTTCTGCGGGTCTGGGCGTACTCCCTTCTTGCTAACCATAAGCCATAAATAAACCAGCAGTTCCTATCTGATTCCGCTATCCTGAACGAAATTTTTTGTGCCAACTTCCTGATGTTCCAGTTTGCAGCCAACACAGCATTTTTAAACGGATGGCCTCGTAGCACACGTCTGATAGTGTACACAGAGCGATCGACACGTGCGGGTCATTGTTGGCAGGTCTTCCACTGCCCTTGTTTTATGCTTTGCCATTCGCACCCATTTTCACCCTGTGAGTGTCATCAAAGCCTCTAGCCATCAAAACAAGATTTCACTTTTCCTTGTTCTCGTGCACCGGCTGTTTTTACAAGGTAGCATTAAGACTCTCCTTCTGCAGAAAACTGGCTTCGCGTCGTCGACGTTGCGACCGAAAGATCCCCGGAGAAGCAACAAGGTGGGCAATACAGGTCACGGGACCTTTTGGGATTATCACAACCTGCGCAGCCGATTTTGAGCAAACTAACCGCAGCGGCAGGCGACAGTTATCTTAATAATTGGTCCCTCGGGAAGCGCAACCTGGGTCGCACAAGCCCCACTGGTGGCAGCTCCTGCTATTACAAGGCAGTGCCGCGTGGGTTAACTGCTGCACCGCTGTGCCTAGGATGGCTTGATGACTCGCAGGAATCTGTGTGTGTAACGTCTCCCGTGACAAATTACGCATATATGGTCATTATTAATTCAGTACGCTGTGCGCGTTCTACCCTTCAGGCGAGCTTAAGTGGCCCTCCAATATCTGCATGTTCAGTGACGGACTCCGCAGTCCCTCCCGGCAATGCTTTGACTTCTACACGTGCATCGACCCGTTAGTCTTTCTTTTGTCGTTCTTCACATTTTAGCATATTCGTGTTCCACACCACTACCGCATAGTCGTTTGTAGTTTCTTGACCTCAATGGTCCGATTCATTCCCTTGCACATGCGCTTCTGTTGCCTTATTCTTTCATTCAGCTTCACCCTTTGCACGGCTTATCTTCGTGGCTGCAGGTGCCGAGGTTTTCAACTCGAATTCCTGCTCGCATTTCATCCTACTGCTGCTCCTCATGAGTCAACGGTTCATAGTCCTGCTTTGTGAATCCGCCGTTTCGAATGAAAGCGGCGTACCCGACCAACTCGACCTCCCTTCTTTGAACCTTCGTTCTACGGCGGCTGTCTCTTTTCTTCCGGTCTGCAGCTCCCTCTCATTCTGTGACATCTTCGGAGACGATCGTATGCGGGCTCATTATCCCTCCCATTCTTCTCTCCATGTCGCACTGCCTGCAAAGATATCCGGACTCATTGTCTCGCTCGTCTGTCTGGCTCTAGACTTTGAACTCTCCACTACAATTTTCGCTCTGTCTGCCATTCTTTCGTACGCATGGACAGAATACGTTCACACACAATTTACCCACAGCAGCAAAGTTGAGGCAAAGAAAAACTGCCACGAGTTTGCCACGCATGAACACGTGGGTCAACACATGCACAATCGCACGCACAGAGCTCTTACAGAAAAAAAAAAAACATGAAGTATCATGTAGGGTAGACAACTGGTATCCAGAGACGAAATTATTAATTACCGATACAGCGTGTCACAGTAGAAAAAACCGGCCGCACTGGCACAAAATCTCCATGCATTCTGCTGACATCCGTTATCTGACAACGCTAAACTACGAAAAAAAAAGGCTGTGGCTAGAGTTCCGTCCAGACGGAACTACAATTTGCGCTAGAGTTCCGTCTAGACGGAACTATAACTTGCGCTAAAGTTCCGTCCAGACGGAACTGCATATAGCGATGGGGTTCCGTCCAGACGGAACTATATCTGACACCGTATAGTTCCGTCCGCCATTATCTTCCACAAGAGTTATGTCAAGACGGAATTAAAGCTGGCGTTAGGGATCTGGAAACCAGTTTGCTTGCCGAGTTTGCTTGCAAGTCCATTTAAAAAAGTGGCAATCCTGTTCCGCCTAATGTGTGACAGGATATTCTGCTGCATCATTTTATTTTCCAAGCAGTCATTGAGAAATGGCAATAGATCGAGTTTTGGCTTGGGTTTGTTGGCGTGTTTGCATAATGCTTGTTGACCGTTTGTGTACGTCTTAGTCTTTTTCACACTACGTCATCTTGCAGCACAAATAGCGACAGGGCTTCACATACTTTGCGAAGAGTTTCTACACTCTGCTTCTAACAGTGTCATTTTCCCGATCCTGCATGCATGCACGGAAGTTATACCTTCGAGGATGTAACTAAACTCAGTACGCGGACAGATATTTTGGTGCCGTATACATGCGTAGAGAGAACATCTGGACACATCTTTGTCAACTGGTTATTCCAGAGGCAAAGAAATGCTTTATGTGGGTAGAAGTCACCCATTTTGTGTGGTATGTACCGTAAGGACCTTACACAGTTTTAGTTTTACGTACGTAGAGCCTTCACGCATGTAAACGTGAGCAGTCTACGTAGCGCACGCTCGTGTCGCTAGGATGTAGTGCCGCGCCATCTAGTACAGATAAAGAAAACTAATTTTGCTTAGTCCAGCTGCTTGGAGCGGAGCCAGGCCAAGCCACAGTGCGGGCGGTAAACACTTTCCCTCTTTCTTCTCACAAATGTTGAGCGATTTCATTCCACCGAACTGTCTGTTGCCTGTTATCATCAAAGAGATTGCATTCGTTCACGTCCCGCATCATATTTAAATCATCGGTTTTCGAGAAGCGAAGGCGCGCTGGTGTCCCACTCATGTTAACGACGTCTGCGTGTGGAGCCAAAACGTGCACTGTTTTGTTTTTCCCGCTGACTATGCTGAGGGTCTCGCGATTTCCCGCGAGGTTCTGAGCTTCGCGCGGTCTCGCGAGACCGTCGGCACACTCGTTGCTATGACGACCACAAACGCTTCTCCGTCAGGCTTGGAAGCTGCTGAAACGGATTTCTATCTGGAAAACAGAAGCTAGTTCTCACCTAAAACTTCATGCGAGAGCAAGAATGGACCAACTGAAGGCATATACAGCAATTTACAGCACGATAACCCGTCGAGGCATTAGCGACGAAGCTGTTATCGTTGTGAAGCGGGCGGGCAGGGCGCCGCCATCTTGCCAACGCCACGTACGCAAGCAAGTGAAGACCGCAACGCAAAGATCCGAATCTCACGTATACGTCCGTGCGACCCACACAGACACTTCATGTTCTGCGCATGAGCACTGGTGACACGAAATGCTTTACTTACGTGAAGCTTGTGTGTACGTGAAACTAAAACGGTCTTTTGTATGGACGGAACTCTAGCTGCAGTAATTATTCCGTCTGGACGGAACTGCAGCAGCAGCAAATGTTCCGTCTGGACGGAACGCTAGACACTCCGAAAAAAAAACAGAGAACTCCTTCATTTGGGGCTGCGATGTCGCACTCGACGGAACATCGATACTAAGAAAGATAAAGGAAATGAAATGGGGTTTCTGCACAAATGGTACAGGGCGTGGTGTTCACGGCAGGCGACACAAAACGGCGAGCAGAACGGTGGGCAGCGCAGGAGACGGCCAGTCCAAACCAAGCGAGCTCGTGCAGCGCGGCGGCACTTCGTCTTTTATCGACGCTTCGTCATCGTCGGCGCTCTGGCAGCGATCGGCCTAGGCGGATCAGGCGCGGCCGTCGTGGTTCGCTACAATTACCATGGGAACGAAGAGGAGCCACCCTGGCGACCTTTGGCGAGGGCAAGAGGAGCGGGTTGTAGTAAGTGTTCAGGCGGCTGACGTGGACGGTTTCCCGGCCGCGATGGCGCAGGTCCGAAGAGGGGTTGAGCGGCTCCACGACGTAATTGACTGGCGACGTTGGTAATTTTGTTGAGGCGGCGGTAATCGACACAAAATCTGATTGAACCATCTTTCTTCTTGACAAGTACCACCGGCGACGGCCAAGGGCTGTGAGACGGACGGATGACACCACGGTGCGCAATCTATCACGGCGTTATTTTTTGATAGGAAGTCCCACCCCAGAATTACGTCGTGGGAACAAGACGGCAGGAGCACGAACTCAACACTGTACAAAATGTCGGCAATGACAACCCGCGCTGTGCATGCGGCCAAAGGTGCGATCCTCTCTTCGGTAGCAGTCCGAAGAGACAAACCAGAAAATGATGTCGTCACTTTTCGTCACCGACGGCACAGTCTCTAATGAATGACAGACACAGCAGCACCCGTATCGACAAGCGCGTACAGAGAAAAACCATCAACTGAAACCAATAGAATGTTCGCGGGCTAAAGTTGAAGCCTTGAGATGTTTGAAGAGCACGCAGTTCTTGCCTCGGGAACTGCGAAATTTGGTTTCCCTCGTCAGCGGATGTAGGGCGACGGCGCATAGGTGAAAGTGAACGGCGACGTGGGGACGGGGGTCGACGGGGCGTATACGGACTATCGTCAGTGGCGTAGGGCTCCGGAGGTGGAACAGAACGGAGCTGCTGAGGTGAGCAGGCAGGAGGCGCAACCGCTGTAGGGGCGACCATGCGGCGACGACAGTGGCGGGCCACATGTCCGGGGAAGCCACATGAAAAGCATATCGGACGTTTGTCCGGTGTGCGCCAAGGGTTGTAATATGGCGAAGGGGAAGGATGAAGTGGAGCCGCTGGTGGGGCCGGTGCCGGGCGCAGAACAGGCTGACGAGATGGTAACACCGCAGGCCGTGCAGCCACGGCGGCGTACGTCAAGGGCGCTGACACAGGGGTGGATTGGCTATAATGTGCTACGGCGCCAGTGCACGTCAAAGGAGGGACGGAAGGAACTTCAGGGGGAGGAGGAAGACCTCCGGCTACTTGTTCGCGGATGACGCGCTGCAGCGAAGGCACAAGAGAAGAGGAAGCGGCAGTACTCGGGTGGACGAGAGACAGCTGTCAAGCAACTTCTTCGCGAATATACTGCTGGATCTGGGGCAGCAGTAGCGACTGGTCGGAGTCAGATGTCAAAGCGCCCTGAGGCTCCGGTGGAGAGAGTGGAGAGCGAGTGAGAAGACGGCGCTTACGGAGTTCGTCGTAGCTCTGGCAATGCGCTATAATGTCGACGACGGTGGCTTGATTTTTGGCGAGAAGCGTCTGGAATGCGCCCGAGCACGCAGGCGTTGCTCAGCACGCAGCTTGAGCACGGCAGGCCGGCCGAAGACGTCAGCGAAATTCCGCTTAAAGGCGGACCACGATGTGAGGTCAGCCTCGTGGTTGCGATTCCACAGATTGGCGACGTCCGTCAGATAGAAAATGACGCTGTTCAGTTTTAGAAGTTCGTCCCATTTGTTGTGGGTACTGACCCGCTCGTACGAGGCTAACCAGTCCTCGACGTCGTGGTCACCGGTACCGCTGAAGACAGCGGGAACGTGCTGGCGCAAAGCTCCAGCGCAGACGACTGTCAGCGGCTGTGGGGCAGGAGTGTGTGGCACAAGGATCGGTGGCTGTTCAGATTCTTCAGGCATGGTGAAATCGGAAGCGGATGGCCTTGAAGCGCCAAGAAGGCAGTAAATCCGCTCCTCCACCAAGTGAAAGGGTGTTTCTGCTCAAATGGTACAGGGCGTGATGTTCACGGCAGGCGACACAAAACGGCGAGCAGAACGGCGGGCAGCGCATGTACGGCCAGTCCAAACCAAGCGAGTTCGTGCAGCGCGGCGGCACTTCGTGTCTTATCGACGCTTCGTCGTCGTCGGCGCTCTAACAGCGATCGGCCTAGGCGGATCAGGCGCGGCCGTCGTGGTTCACTACAATAACCCCGGAAACGAAGAGGAGCCACCCTGGCGACTTATGGCGAGGGCAAGAGGAGCGGGTTGTAGTAAGTCTCCAGGCGGCTGACGTGGACGGTTTCCCGGCCGCGATGGCGCAGGTCCGAAGAGGGGTTGAGCGGCTCCACGACGTAATTGACTGGCGACGTTTGCTGGACAACGCGATAAGGCCCGTGGTATTCCGTGCGAAATTCCGTGCGAAAAAAACGCGCACACGCACACACACGCGCACACGCGCACACGCATGCCCGAGAGAAGTCAACAGACACAGAATCCAAGGGGCACAGGGGATTTTTATGCGAAGCATACTACTTTAGCTACCACTTCAGCCCTTCACCGTGGTTATGCGCCTCCAAATCACGTGATACATGACGTCACACCACGTGACACGATCACGTCACGACAGTAGAGAAACGGGGGCCCACCTCGCGCCGTCGCTGTGGTTGTGCGCCTCCAAATTACGTGACACGATGATGCCACACCATGTGACACGATGACGTCACGACAGTGGAGAAACGGGTGGCCACCTAGCGCCGTCGCTGTGGTTGTGCGCCTCCAAATCACGTGATACATGACGTCACACCACGTGACACGTTGACGTCACGACAGTGGAGAAACGGGGGCCCACCTCGCGCCGTCGCTGTGGTTGTGCGCCTCCAAATTACGCGACACGATGATGCTTCGCATTCTCCAGGCTTAACCAAGTTAAGCATCAGCCATTTCTTTATTAGATTATTTATTTTGTGGGGTTGATCTATTTATAATATTACTGAATATGTTATCGTTTAAAGCCAATTTATTAGAACAGCAGAAGAAAAACAACCACGCGCCGCCGGTGGGATCCGAACCCACGACCTCCGAATTACGCGTCCGGTGTTCTACCGCTGAGCTACGGCGACGGCTGTCAAATCTGCTGCTTTCAGGGGTATTTATGTTTACAAATAACCTAACTTTGGGAGTGTTCACCAGCGCCACCCACGTTCTTAAGCGGCAGACGTAGCACGTCCTGAGTTACCGCTGATGTGACGTAGAACGTCACCGAACGGCGAGGGTGGAAGCTGTGTGAGAACCCTGTTATGCTTCCTATGGCGTCAAGGCTACCAGAACCGAGGCCCTCGCTAAGCAATTAAGCAAACAAGGGAAGGGGAATGAGGGTCTCGTTAAAAATATGAGAGAAGCCAACAGCCACAGAAACCAAGGGGCACAGGGGATTTTTTAATTAGTTTGTTTATTTTCTGGGGTTGATTAATTTATATTATTACTGAATATATTATCGCTTATAACTAATCGATTAGAAAAGCAGAAGAAAAAACAGCCACATCCCGCCGGTGGGATCCGAACCCACGACCTCCAAATTACGCGTCGGGTGCTCTACCGCTGAGCTACGGCGACGGCTGTCAAATCTTCTGCTTTCGGGGGTATTTATGTTTGCAAATAACCTAAATTTGGGAGTGTTCACAAGCGCCACCCACGTTCTTAAGCGGCGGACGTAACACGTCCTGAGTTACCGCTGATGTGACGTAGAACGTCATCGAACGGCGAGAGTGGAAGCTGTGTGAGAACCCTCTTTCTTATGCTTCCCATGGCGTCAAGGCTGCCAGAACCGAGGCCCTCGCTAAGCAATTAAGCAAACAAGAGAAGGGGCTAGAGGGGCTCGTTATAAATATGAGAGAAGCCAACAGTCCCAGAAACCAAGGGCCGCAGGGGATTTTTTAATTAGTTTATTTATTTTGTGGGGTTGATCAATTTATAATATTACTGAATATGTTATCGTTTAAAGCTTATTGATTAGAAAAGCAGAAGAAAAAACAACAACATGCCGCCAGTGGGATCCGAAACCACTACCTCCGAGTTACGCGTCCGGTGCTCTACCGCTGAGCTACGGCGACGGCTGTCAAATCTTCTGCTTTCGTAAGTATTTATGTTTGCAAATAACCTAACTTTGGGAGTGTTCACCAGCGCCACCCGCGTGACTCAGGCGTCTGTCGATGGCGTCCCTCTTCTCGGGCTGGTTGACAGGGGTGCTGCCGTCCCGGTGATTAGGGATTCTCTTCGCCGCTAAATTCGCAAGGTGACGACGCCCCTAACTTTTCTCTCCGTAGGGCCAGCTTGCAGTGCATCCACCCCATCGCAGCTTCCGCGGCAGGCGTTTCTGTCAACGACCTAGCATATTCCGCCGACTTTGTTGTGCGGCGTGAGTGTTCTCACGATGCCATTCTCGGCTGCGACTTCCTCTCAACCCACCGTGCAGTGGTTGATTGTGCTGGTCTGATCTTGCACTTTCTTCAGTGTGTAACGTTTCCGTGTGCTACCTGCCTCTGCGCTCTCCTAAGCTTCATGTGGCTGCCGACACCGACATACTACCCATCTTTTCTGCCCTCCTTTCGCTCCGAACAGCAGCCGTGCCCTCTTCACACACACCGCCGCAGGCACCCGCCATCACCATCCTCTGATTCCTTTCACCATTTTCACAATCTCCGAAAGTCACTGCGCCATTTATGTCTCCAACGTTTCTGCTTGGCCGTCCTCTATCCTTCGCAGTGAATGCCTCGGTAGTATCGAAGGACAAGACCCTGCCCTTGCCTCCGAGTTCTCCAATCACCGTGCTTGGCCTCAGGTTGCTGCCCTCGCATATTGTGCGACCACGCCCAATCCGCTTCTGGTCGAAGTCTTTCATCGCGCCCACCTTCCGCCCACTCAACGTGAGCGGATACGGACACTTCAGCAAGGTTTCAGCACGTCTTTTTACCTTTCCCAACCTTCTTTGGGCACTGCGGTGGCCGTAAGTCACAAAAAGATGGTTCCATCCGGCTCTGTGTGGACTACCGCCGTTCCAACCAGATGACCCGCAAGGATGTTTACCTTCCACCTCGAATCAACGGCGCACTGAATTCCTTGCAAGAAGCGGAGTATTTTTCGTCCTTAGACTTGCGCTTCGGCTACTGGCAAGTCCCAATGGCTGCCGCTGACCGGCCGAAAATCGACTGTAACTCACTGACGTAACGCCGCTTCATTGTGACCATATTATTTGATAAAATTCCAGGCAGCAGGCTTGTAGCGGTTTTGCAATCAAAATTATAGGCATTATCGACTCACTCATAGCGTGTTAAAACTACAGACATCCAGTCAAGAAGTTGCATCGAGAACGAAGAGGAAAGAAGAGTTTGCATCGTTGAAACATTAAGTTAGGCTAGCGGGCATTTGCTTGCTGGAACCAGTTTTATTTGAATTTGAATTGAATTTTATTACTTCTTTGAGACATTCAGTAGTCTCGGGTGCTGTAGCAAAAGGAAAAAATTCTTGCGTGACAAAGGCCACAACACCCGAAGCACACATACACTGTCCGGAAAACAAGTAAATAAACAAAAAAAGACAGCACAGTAAGTCACAATTTCATTCAAAAATAGGAGAGAAAAACACAACACCATCTGAGAGCGCTGTGATCTAACAAGTAATTCCAAGCAAACGAAACGAAATCCTTTGTCGAACCCTATTAAGGACGATAAAGAAAGCACATTCGAGGTTGTCATGCACAAAAGTTTTGCGAAAGATAACTTTTCATAACTTTTTTTAAAACTCGCGAGAGACTGACATATTTCCCGTTTCTGTAAGACCCTCGGGGGTTTGTTTAATAGGTTAGGCATTTTAAAATTCAACAGCCTGTGTTCCGTGGTTAGTACGTATTTGTAGTACAGAAATTGTTTTATGTCTCAACTTGTATTAGGTGTCTTTTGTTGCGAAATTCTCGCTAATGTGTTCTTTGGCGGACAGTCGGAGACGAAATCCTTCGAGCGATAATTTGTGTAAGAATAGGTAATCTATAGCAAGATTTCCAAGCTTACTAAAAATGGCACAGTGTGCGCAACGAAGTCGAGGTTACAAATGAATCTTACCGCCCTTCTCTGCGGCCAGAAAAATGATTCGAGGCTTGCTTTGATGGTAGTGCCCCGGACGAAAAGCAAACATTGCTGACGTGAGTGTATTAGACAGTAATAGAGTTGCTTTTTCAGGCTCAAGGGAATAAAGTGCTTCAACAAGTTTGTCATTCCTATCTCTCTGGGAATATCAGCTAAGAGGAATTCAACGTGGATCGACCAATAAAGATTCTCATTAAACCATGCGCACAAAGGTTTAATGCAGGCAATATTTTCAATAACTCTATCCACGAATTTCTAATCTTAGCTTTCGCTTAGGTCTTAACATAACTCACTTTGTTTTATTACAGTTTACTTGCAATTCGTTTACGTTTAAAACGTTTTTGAGGTGACTCGTTTTTGATTGGCTGCGTTAAAGACATCTTTGATATTTTTTTCTCTAGAAGAAAGCGCTCGTGTCGTTAGCATATAAAACAACTTATTGTGTATTCGGGATGTTCACTAGGCTTTTGATGTAAACAAGAAATAATGTTGGACCCAGAACTGACCGTTTTGGAACTCCACAGTTTAAGACGAGGCGCTCAGAACGAAATTCATAAAGGGAAACGAACTGCTTTCGAGTACCGAGGTTGTTTTTAATTAATTTATGCGCAACACTTCTAATGCCATACCAAGATAACTTATTGAGCAAGACATCGGGATTAATGGAATGGAACGCTTTCATAAAGTCTAAAAATACTCCAACACTGAAAAGATGTTTTTCGAAATACTGAATTATGTGGTCTCTTGCATGAAATAGTGCCTGCTGTATAGATTTTTCTATCTGAAAAGCAAATTGTTCGCGAACAGTTGCCTTACTCTTCGCCAGGTGTCCAACTAATCTGTTATTTAGCACACGTTCAGGTACTTTAGAAAGCTTAGGAAGGACTGAAATAGATCTCTACAAATTGACTTTGTTAACTGCATCATACATTTGTACTGCTACAACTTTTGCGGTTTTCATAAGCAAAGGTTATTCATTAGTGAATAAATTGAGGTTGCATACATGTGAAAGGGGCGTCACATAACTTGTACTACACTTTTTATCGGTTTTGCGCTTATCTAGTCTGCTCTGCATGCGCAATTGTTCTTTAATGAAGATATGATATCGACAATCTCGCTTGGGCGTGTTTGGTGAAGAAATATGGCGGGAATGTTATTATACACTTCACATTGATCGACGGAGGATTTGCGGGACTGTACGCCTAAACGCAGAAAATACATAGTTTAGTTAACGAAGAAAATGCGTTAGCAGCTTAAAACAAAGATAATATATCTACGTCAAACGCAGAAGGGACACCCGCTAGTGCCCCTTGTATGCTTGTTAGTGTCTCCTGTGCGTTCGTTTGCAAATTTTTCAGCTTTGCAAACTGCGCAAAAGTTTGTAGCTTTGAGATATGGTTAATAAAGTAGGGCCAAGGAACAATGTAATGTAGATTATCCTTTAGGGTTCGAGCAAAGTAAGTGGCATTTGCCGATTGCTAAAAGGGAAGTAAATGTTCTATAAAAACTATCGTTAACTGTGGTTTTTTATATTGCGCTGATTGGAAATAAATACTGCGCTTAAGGGATATATAGAAGCAGACCGGCTAATTAAAATGAAATATGGGTGTTCTACAACGTTAGACCCCATCCTCACTCAACCCCAACCTTCACCTAGGTGATATATGCACGCTGCCAACTTCGACTTTGTAACACACATCAGGAATAGTGACATAAAGGATGGCGTAATTCTTCTACTTATTGGAAGCTAGATTACTTGAAGTCAAAAAAATGTCACCCTCCTTTACATGAAGGCAGCCTCAAGATTAGTGTTGGTGATCTGTGTGAAAATAATACTAAAAAAACCTTTGGGGGGTGTACTTTTCATTTCAGTGTAAGTTCATTTCAGCTGATGAGCACATTTGCTGAGAGGGTCGGGAAAATCTCCTTAGATATATTGCGGTCTTTCATTGAACTTCGTTGATAAATCTAAAAACCACTCTTTCCTTTGTCTCGTCCGCTGGAGCCTTTGGGGAACATTTTATATTTGTGACTAAAAGTGGAATCATATCCACAGCCTGGCTTTTACTTCATGAGGCGTGTTTCTATCTCTTTCATTACAGTATATACATGCTTGCGTCGACACTAGCCGAAGGCCCTCATGTAAGCCAAGAAATGCCCAGTATTTGGCGAAAGCAAATTAAAATATTATTAACTGCAGTATAGTATTGCACAGCTAGGCACTTAATAGTATAGTACGGAAACCAGCAAAACATTAGATGAGTATTCATTACAAAGAGCCGCAATTCCAGCGGAAACCTTCGGAACAAGCTAGGCTAAAATTCATTTTTCCCAGGCAGCTTACTGTGAGTTTCAGCTGCTGGAGAGCAACCCTCCAGGCTCAGATATATGTCAACGAAACCGCAAGCCGACATCTTTTGAAGGTAATTTTCGTTGGCTGCTTCGCTGCATCACGTACCACGTTACATGTCGAATAATGCTAGGCATTAAACCAACAAAAACCATCACCGCCCGTTCTTCAAACTTACGGAGGCGTGGACTAAACCGACAAATTTGATGGTAGAAACTGTTCAAAGCAGTTCACGTGTCACGGAATAATCTGAACCGGAAAACTTTTAAAAGTGCCACCAGCCAGTTATATCAACCTCTCAAGCTAGACATCTTTCCTTCAAAGCACCACACCGCTACAAATATGCGCGACGATTTCTCCTGCATATCAAAATCCAGATCTAGCCAGTTTCTTGCTCTAACACCCTGCATGATGTCATTACAATAGCGATAGCATTTGTGGGGCTGACGGCCCCCGTTTGGCGCGGTGCACGAGGCTCAACGCGCATAACGATGAAAATTTTGAGGACGATCTGCTTACTGTCGTTGCCTATATGGTATTTGCGGAGGTAATCGCTAATAGAGTCAGGACAACCTTACACTTCACTCAACCAAATGATCAGACAGGCATTTTTGAAGAATACTTATCAATAGATCAATAATATATCACGTTCACAGTATGAGTCAGTCGATAGAGAGGTGTGCAGAATATAAGGAACCGTAATTATAGCCCTCATAGTTTACGAGAAAGTATTTTAATCAGTCAAAACCTCATCAGTCATGCAAGCATTGGGAAATTACGGTGTAGAAGAACCTGATGTAGAAATACTGAAAGATATCTATAACGACTGCGCAGCTACCATGTTTTCCATAAATGGAGCAATACAGTTCCAATTACGAAGGGGATAAGACAGGGAAACACGATCTCGCAAATGCTATTCAACACAACGCGAGTTTACAAGAGGTAGTCAGATGCCTGGATTCGTAACATTTGGGGATAAGAGTTAATGGAGAGAACCTTACTAATCTGCGATTCGCTCAAGACACTGCCTTGCTAAGTCACTCTGGCGATGAACTGCAAAACATGGTCTGTGAGTTAGGCAGAGCAGAACGGTGGTTGCAAAAATTAATATGCAGAAAATAACAATAATTTTCAAATGTCCCGCCAAGAAACCGCAGTTTACAGTTGGCTGCGAGGTAATCGAAGTTGCAAGGGAATACGTTTACTTAAGGCAGGTAGTGACCTGCCTTAGCAGGTCAGGTAGGGTAGCGACAGGAAGAGGGTAGCGACAGGATGGCAGCGACAGGAAGAGGGTAGAGTTCGTCGCCGAACACAAGCTCGTTAATGACACCCTAGTCGAAATCAAGAGAGAGAAACGGGCGTTGGTAGAGCATGTAATGCGAAGGCAAAATAACCGATGGTCCTTAAGAGTAACATAATGCATATCCAAGAGAAGGCTAACGTAGCCGTGCCCACGAGAAAGTTATGCAGGCGGTGAGATTAAGAAGTTTGCGGGGATAGGATGGCCGCAGCTGCGCATAACAGGGTGGATTGGAGAGATATGGGAGGGGCATTTAACCTGCAATGGGCGTAGCCAAGAGGATGATGATGATATTACAGGTCATCCTGCGCTACTAGCCCTTTGTATCCCCGGTGCCACAAACGTGGCAGTTTTTTTTTTAATTTTTTAACAAACAAGATAGTCTCTAACAATCCCGTGTTCCCAGCTGCCACAAACGTCGCAGGTGGTGCTTGCACTTGTTGTCAGTAGATGGCGCCACAGGTACCGCGACACAGTTTTTTGAGCGTCGAAAACATGGATTCCACGTGCAGCCGGCCAAGGCGGTGAGTGAGCTTTGTTTTTGTTTTTTGGGGATCTGAACACTGGCGCTTCATTGTTGAAAAGATTTAGAGACGTTTTGCAAAAGCCTAGCGAATATACGTACTCAGTTTCATGTTTCTACGACTACTCTTTGGAGAGCATAACACCTCGTTCAGCTTACATACACGTTTGTGGCAGCCAGGAATCTGGCGAGCGTACTCCCAGAGAAATGCATGAAAGAGTATGACTTCATTTAGCGCTTATATCTGAGTATTTGTGGCACCTAATTTCTTTCTGTCTATTGAACCTTCTTACGTGATGTCTAGCAGCGACTTTCGTTGACGTCGTAATTTTCAAGAGCGTTTTTTTATATGCAGGCAGTGCCTGACTGAGAAAGAAATTCTTTTAGAATGCCCTACCGGGAGCGAGGATGAAAACTTGGACGGTTCGGATTGCGATGAAGAATACAAGAACAAGGCACAATATCAGCGAAAGCTCTACAGACACTGAAGAAGAAGTACAGCTGACGTCAACACAAAAAAGAAGCAAACAAAGAGTTGGCACTGGGTGAAAATGGACATCAATATAAATCCGGGAGAGGAACAATGTGTTTTGAAGCCAACGGATGGTTCAGAAAGAGTGAAGAGCCCATTGAGCGTGTTCCTGAAACTCGTCGACTCTTACATAATAGAGTTCCTCACTTTCGAGATTTACAGATTCAGAACACGAGAACACGAGAAATTCGCACCCGAATTTATCCAGTGTCAGTGCTCGAGATGCGCAAGTTTATTGGAATTGTCCTTTACATGTCTTTTACTAACCTTCCTTTTAGAAGGATGGACTGGTCAGTGAACACTCAAGTGGATGTCAGCGTTTGGATGACAAGAAACAGGTTTGACAAAATTTAGGTACGACATGTTCTTACGAACCTAAAGAACACATTTCTCAAGCTGCCACACTTGAAACCTGCGTTGATGTAGATGAGATGATCATCCCAAACAAAGGCAGAAATACTCAGAAGGTTTATATCACGAGTAAGCCTAAGAAATGGGGCTACATAGCTGATCTCGGAAATTTCATGCCTCCTAAATTTTCGGAGAATTTCTATCCCCCAATCCTAGCTGCAACGCTTGTGGCAACAATAAAATTTTCTATAAAATCAAAAGGGATAATTCTAATTTTTTTCACTGATCTTCCTATGCACCACATCTGTTGAAAAATATCAATTTCATCAATGTTCACCTCGCGACACACCTGCGGGATATAAAGGGTTAGGACGTGAGCGCGGGTAGATCCTAGTGCAACACCACTCGTGTCCGGCAAGTGCTTCGCGGGCAGCGTGGTGACTGGGCTCGCGATTTGGCGGCGCCTGCACAATGGTCGAGAGAGCTGCGCATGGTGGTAGAGCAGCGCGGAACCGCTTTCAGGGCACCATGTGAAAGAAACGATTGAAGGTAAAGGGAAAGACGCTCCGCCTTGGAGACCTCGGGAATAATTTCAACTACATAGGGACTCCTTTCATGTACTGACATCTTACTGCACTCTGGCGCCGTTTGCGTTTCGTCCCCACTGAACCGAGGTTCAAGTGGCCGAGATTTATCCTCGGATTCATCGCAAAAACGGGCGAAAAACTGAGCAAAAACGGCGTATAGAGATAGGGCACGCCTTTTATAAGTCATTTATCTTGTCTTTGCTGCCTCCGGTGGGATCATGAGGATCAAGGAGCCGTGAGGTTTTATTAGCTTCTGGGATGGAGTGAGTGAGAAAGGACACAAAATTAAACTCCCTAAAATCAGCATCAGTATTTTCAAAAAAATTTTACATATTACGCAAAATCGGTGTAAGTGCGGCATGAAAGTTATTTGTGGTCAAGGCGGCAGAAAACAGACACTTAAAAATATATTTTTCAGTGCTCATTGCTTTGGCTGAGTGACCATCTACAACACCATTCAGCAAATTTTGAAGCCCTGATAGAGGAGAAATATCAAAAAGGACAGGAGGGAAGGTTAACGAGGCGATACTGTGTTGGCTAGTAGTGATTTTTGAGGAAAGGATAATGGAGCAGTAATTATCTCACTTCCTCACGGGCATCTCATCCGCGCCGGGAGGGCAGGAAGGAAGGTGGGAATGAAAGAAGAGAGAAAGAGGTGCCGTAGTGAAGGTCTCCGGAATATTTTCGTCCACCTGGGTATCTCAAACGTGCACTGTCATCGCACAGCACACGGGCGCCTTTTGCGTTTCGCCTCTATCGATGCACGACCGCCGCCGCCGTGATTGAAGTCAGGTACTCCGGCTAAGATGCCGAGCGCACTAACCACTGAGCCACCATGGCGGGTTTACCATGCTCACGGGATAGGCATAAACGGGGCAAAAGAGGCGAGAAAAAGAAAGTACAGCTCAGTTCAGGTAATTTGAAACGCTGCTTAATCACAAGGTAACGGCGCCATTCATAACGAAACATTCTACCAAATTGTGTATAACAAAGGAGACAGTGAGCGTAAATGTAAGAAGTAAAACACGTAGACAAATATTTAGTGTAATTTTCAAAGAACCAAAGCTTCAGTGGTTCATCTGCGAAATTTCGTTTTCGCAGTCTTTCGGATGGCGAGCTACAGTAGATTGTGCGTTACGTCTTGGCAGACATTGGTATATTGATCTGTATTGCGCTATCTTACGACATGCGAAAACATTGTGTTCATAACAACGTCCTGTCGAAACAGTGCGTTTCGACAGAATTTCTGGGAATATGGCGGGAAGCTGCTGTCGTTGGCGTCACACTTGCATACAAAAGCAAGTAGTTCAAGTCCTACTTTCAGGCCCTACCATATCCAGCCCGACATTGTTATTCAATCGTTGGGCATTCAACACCGACAGGTATGCTAAATTCCTCGCAGCGATTACTTTAACTGACGCGTGTGAAACGTAGCTACTATCGGGAGAGAGATTTTTTTTTCGGTACAAGGATAAATATATTACTTTTACTTAACATTTCTTTACGCCGCAGGTATAACAGTCGCCAGCGTGGATATTCGGTTGATATGTTGTGCCGTCAGACCTTGCACCTGAATTGGAGGCCATTGAAGGAAGGAATTGAGATTGGTATCCTTATTTGATGTTCAAAAGCAGAAAACGGGATATCGGCACTAAGGTACACCACAATGGAGACCACTGTATTAATTTCGGCCACATGCCGTTATATAATATGCAATTGCATTTCAAACATTCGCGCACCTTGAATTTAACCTCGTCGAAGAGCGGCCGCGGCATCCTGGATTAAGAAAACGTCATTGGGGTCAGGAGCGGTGGAAGGAAGGAAGGGGTTATGTCCTGTAGTGGTCAGTAGTTGAACGCACTTACGTCCATGCCTTTGTGCAGTCTTATTATTCTTGGTTATAAGTTCCTACAATGTTCTAAAGTACATAGGGTTTCATGTTTTTAAATGAACTAAAATATAATGAGGTCATGAACATTTTTTCACGAAGTTTTTATTTTTAGCAGCTACCAGCACAGAACTTCTGCATCCTTGCAGCATTCTCTTGTCGCAGTTATCCATTGATCCAGCTTACTACATTGACCCTGGAAGAGAGATCAGCGTTTATACTTCTGCCAAAGAGGTAATGAAAAACTAAGAATTAAAATATGCTGAGAGCTAGCTGTTCTTTGCAGCATAAAAGGTCGTATGATCGGTGAGTAAATTCTGCAGCGAGTATTCTTTGACAATTACCTACTTGGAGTTAGGTAACAGAAGCGCTGACAAAAAAATCATTTTGCAAAAGGTTTCTTCTGAATGCTTCATATAAGGTGCTTCATATGAATGCTTCATATATGGAGATGACGAAAAGATTTGCAGCACAGCATAATTGAAACTGCCTGCCACAAATGCCGCGTAAGCGCTTAAGCGGGCTGGTTAAATTTAAATCTTTTCGGTCATCCATTTTACACAGGTTGTTTTGGTTGTGCTGGTTAAGGCCATGTGAGGACAATTTTCTCGCGCTTTTAAATGAATTCATCAGGTAACAAAAATAATAAGAGAAGTAACGTGTGTTGTTCCCAATACGAGAAACTGTTGCATAAATCAGACCGCAATTGGGCTTTCTTGCCATTGTGTGTCACCGCTATTTCCCTAAAGTATTTAAACATTCTTCATATAGCATTTTACTCCGAGCGTTTCGTGCTTCGAACGATCCGCTGCCGATATCTGCCTGCACTTCAGATTCAGTGGTTTTGCCGTGGACACGTAGTTCTAATCTTCCAACAGCTCTCTGATTTTTTTCTAATCCCGACTGAGCTTCTGTCCTTAGACACAATACAGCATGCCCGACACGAAGACCTAGTACCATTATTCCATTCCAAATACCTCTCAGTGTTTCATACTTGTTGTACCCCATAATGCCCTATGTTTCAGTATCCCGGCATCTCTTAGCCCTTTTGGCCTAACAGACTGCTCTTACTTCTGGACACTTTCCCCTTGTTCAGAAGCAGTGGGCGATGTAAGTGCACATCCTTTTTGGCCGCGATGTGAAATTGTACAGAACCCTTCTCTGCAACCGTGCGCTGTGTGTATGTGTGGGTGTGTGCAATACATTTGCTGCATGAGGAAGACATGCGCTCCACGTGCTACATGTTTTGCGAGAGAAGTGCCACCCAGTCTCCTCTAACCCTGAGCACTCTAAGCATTTCATTGTATTACGACATCATCATCCTGGATTCGCACCCTCACTTTCATTTTGCTTCCACATTCCTGCTTTCTCGGTGTGCAGTAGCAGGCGAGGGCCACCTTACCGACTGTCGACCTCTGCACCTTTCCTTTCATTAAATTTATCTCTCTGTCTCTCTCGCATAACCCGAGATATTTTTATTCAGGCACTCTGGCTAAAAGGCTATTCCTGGTTGCGCCTACCGAGCAACTGTGTTCCAATTCATTTTGGACAGCTTCAGTGATGTCGGAATAAAAGAGTAGTGTACTTCCTCCAGTCGCGTGGCTCGTTGCTCCAGCGACACCATTCAGTGTTTTATTTTGTTTCTTCGGCACGTGCCCCACGGATGCAAACGGCTCAGGTGACATGCCGCTAGATAAAACGGTCACCTTGTCGTCCGTCTGTGCGCCAGGCGTTAACGAAAGGTGGCGTCGCCGAATCTCATGTGGAATTCACCACTTTTTCACTGCTAACAGTGTCTCCGGCCGGTATGGCTACTCTACGATAACCCCTTGAGGAGGGGTGAGTTAGAGCACAGTAAGGAGGCGTAGCAGTAACACGCTTGCTTTGTCATTTTTGAGCGAGGATCAAAATAATTCAGTGAAGGGGCTTCTCCTCTGGCATACGGACTGACTGTCGGACATGTGTGTCTCATGTCGCTTTCATGACGTTTGGTAATGTGTAGTTCGATAACTGAGAATACAAAACACAGTTCAGGCTGTCATGGAAGAAAGCTATCTGCGTATTAACCTTTTTCTCAAATGATTATAAAAGTGTATTGTGATGTAGGGAATATAACCCAAGTCCCATCATTGTCCTGCTCTTCCAGAGCTCTCGAAATGTAGGACTCAATGTTAGCGCATTATCAAGCAAAAACAAAAAGCAAGCAGAAGGATGGGATTTTACACAGGTTTCAAACAACGTTTACGCATCTGTTAGCTCTCGTAGCAATGTAAGCACAACAGTTCAGCACACATGAAAGCGACGAAAGGTTCAGAGTCCTTCTCTGCTTCGGAAACTTTGTATCTTTTTTTGTGTTCAACATTCCCCAGAAGAAAACCGAAAGTCGCAGAAACTCTCCAGTCATGTTTCAGTACCTAGATTTTAACACCCTGAAACTTAAAACAATTCTTACACAATTTCTTCTTTCATTCTCAGAATACCTTCCTCGATCACGAGTAGGTGGATGTTCCCCGAAAACTCCTCTACATCATCAGGATATCGCTTTGGTATCTTAGGCTGCAGACAAAAAGACTCTCTACTATGTAGCCGTACTCTGAATGCGTTGACTCACCTTGCATACAATGCTTATGGCACTGGTCGTAGGTCAAGAAATTGTTCTGTCCACCCCCGCACCCATAGTAAGGAAACCATTGGCATTGTTTTGCACGAACGTTGTAGTAGTAACGATGCGATCCAGTTGCTCTATCGCAGGTGTATCCTTGATTTGCAGGCTCTCTACAGTATGCAGGTTGCCCAACGCCTGAAAAAAAAAACATGTTGGTAATCAGGTTAATAAATTTTGGGCACTGGTTTCTAAGTCAGCGATAAGTCGGTACTATAAAAATGCCAGATATGACAGTAAGAGAGTACAGATCCTCGTAAATAGACATTCTTGTAAAACGCAACTTCGGCTCCGGCCAGCCCGCTGCTCCCCTGCCCAGCCCAGCCCTTGGAGTGTGTTAGGCTGACCTGTACGGCCCTCTGGATACTCTGAATAGCTGGACCGTCGTTGCTATCAATAATCTAACACTCTACGCCGAAACGTTGCCTTTGCCATCTTACAGAGGCCACGGAATTTCTACTTCATCCTTCATTATAACATTCCTCAACACTCCTCTTCATGGTGCTCCCAAAGAGTTGCTGAGGGAAAGTGGTCACACCTTCCTTTCTAAAGTTGTAGAAGCTGTCTTTCGGGAATGCAACATTGTTCACAGCACCACCTTCGCGTACCATCGGCAGACCCATAGAATAAACACATAGAATCCCTGCAACAGACGCGGCGTTGTAGCTTTTGTCACCTATGCTTACAACTAATTTACTGAAGCCACCACCGCTTTCTCTCCACACCTTCATTTCTAGAGCCGTGAGCCTTCTTGCACAAAATAAACGCAATCGTGCGATACCGACATCATGCTTGCGAATTTTCGCCCGAGTGCAGTTGTAAGAGAGACCGGAAACTCCAATGGCTGGCGTTCAGTGAAGAAGACGACAACCGCTGAACGTTGCTGCGTTCGTGCGGGCTCTGGCTAACTCCAACTGATCGCAGGACGTTGTGCTAATTGTTCGCAACGCAGCGCATGGCAAGGCTTCCTTTACTTTAAGTTTTCTGAATTGTTGTTAAGAAAAAACTGTAAGAGGTATTGGAATTGCGCACGAACGCTATTACCGTATAGAAAAATTCGCGCTCTGAAAGCCGGAACATTACCCTGCGAGCATCAAGCATATTTGACGCCGCACTTAGCTGAGGGCCACCTGTTCCTGCTCACCGGAAAAAGTTAGCACCAGACAAACTGATTTTTAGCGTACATAGCGGCGACCGTCACCACATTAGTGGCGCGAAATTCCCGGGTAGCCCCGTGCTCAACCCTAGTGCTATATTCGTAAACGATAAATGCTGCATAATTCTTTAAGTTTCATTCCTAGTTTACACAGTGTTCGGAAGTCAGTGTCTTGACGTCTCATGGGAAAGTGCCTGATACAATAACCGTTACGCAAAGGACAACAGTAAGAGCTGGTAGAAATGCATACGCTTCATGTTGCAAATAACTGCAAGATAGTATTCTCAGCAACGATGGACCTTGAACCGCACTAAATTTGAAGGGATTAAGGTCAAAGGTGAAAACACTTTATTAAACAATTTGCCGCACTGAAGGTCAGCGAACGCATTTAGGTCAGCTTTGATAAAATTGATTGACATTACAGATAGCACTCTTTTCGATGTCCGGCCACCGAGGCTTGAAGCTCAATTCATGATTTCATTCTTTGAAACTCTATAGCCCCTAAGGCGTCACGGCAAAAACTCTGCTGCCTATCACTTTCTTCTAGAAAGCACTGCATGGTTTTCAGCATGATGAATAAGGAATCGGTGCAAGTTTTGCGTAGAAATCAAATGGAGCGCCATGGTTTCGCATTGCGGTCCTATATGCACAAGAAATCAACCAGAGCGCGTTAAAACACTCACTGTAATGCTTTAGGCCATAGAACAGGATTACATCACGGGAGGAGAGGGCAGTGGCCCTGGAACGCACAGAGAGGAATATAACTTTTTATCGAAGTTCGCTTAGCGGAGAGTGCATATCTGGTGTCCTGAACACTTCAACGTATTCAAACAGCTCGCGCCTGTAATTATTCAAAAGCTTAGCCTTACTTTGCTGCAAACGTCACATATCTGCGAACCGCTTGAAAAGAAGGACCGAAACTGCGCCAGAACGGCGGTCCTTTTAGTAGGGTGGATTAATGTATATACATTAGCCCCTAATGCGTAACGGCAACTACTCTGGTGTTCATAACAGCCTTATAACTTTCCTTTGGGGCCGTACGGGTGTGCTTGGATGGCTGATGATGACATTACTCCCCTATTCTGAAATATACTCCACTCGGCGGATCCGCTTAAACATCGGACATTGTATATGCAAACTTGACAGGCACCGCGTAATTTACAATTCACCTTTCTCTTTTAAGCACCATCTCTGAGCCCCACCTGCGAGTCAAAGTGATAGAGTAAACACTGTGCAGCCACGCAGTTAGCATTTCGCTACCTGTGTATCAAGACGAGCCCTCTAAGTAGCCATCCGCATTAAATATGACCGACTGTATTCAACACAGTCTCCACTCTCCTGCATGTGTTCAGCTGGAAATAGCGTTCAAGAAGACGCATATGATTGTTTATGAGTAACGGATGCGTTAGGTATTGGTTGTAAGGCAACATAATAAAGAGAACTAACTTACTGCCGCCGCAAGTCCTGACGCATTCCGCAGCGGTTGGAAAGTTATTGCCGGTGTAGCCGCAGGATACATCAAAAAGGCAAGTTTTTGATTGAGGATCAAAGTAGAAGACTTCCACTTGAGAACCAGCCACACATCCTGTTACAGCTCGGGGCGCTGTGCAAACGTCTCCTGAAATGGACAATAAAACGATGTGTTTCCAGTGTCATCCACTTATAGGGAGAACTCATTTCTTCAAGGAAATCTTTACACAGTGCGCTGTTATATTGAACGGTATGCGAAAGCGCCGATTTTGGGCATGTTTTTTTTTTATTATTCGACTTAGACCCCCAAGAAAGATTGCTTAAAGTAAGAGTTGCATATTGGCAAAATTCAAAACCAAACTTTTATGCTATGAGTTGTGTGCCTTTATTAGCCTTCAGCTTGGTTGTTTGTGCCAACATTGTCTTGCTTTGATTGCAAAGAGCATACGGAGGATTGTCGGGCAGTTCGGAACAAATGAAAGCAGTTGCTCTATTGCAGTACCACTTCTAGGTACATTTACCGAATTCGGGCATACGTACGTCCTTTAAACCATGTTTGTGGAAGGTGACACCTTCGGTGGAAGCCACTGGAGTCTTGGACTGAGGACTCCACGCAGAATACGCTCGTCTCTTTTTGATAAACTTTTATTCTTTATCTCTCTCACCTGCAAAGCTCCCACCTGTACAAGCTGCCAGGTGTGTACACCTAGCACTGACTGTCCTTCAAGGTAAACATAGTCAGTGTAAAGGCCTTATGAGAAAGGCCTTTAGTTTAAAGGCCTTCATTGTGAATGCTTTCTGGGCAAATGCCTTTGTTGAAGGGCTTGAGTTCAAAGCTTTTATGGCTAAGGATTTTCGTGTAAAGCCCTTTGAGCCAAAGGGTGCGTTCGCTTTCACAGCACGTAAGTTCTTTAGATGGCCTCTGTAACTAAGTCTACCGCCCGGCATTCCACGCTTAGCCACACCAAACTGTCTACCTTTTTCCGGTGTAGACTGCATTTACAACGGTTTTTGTGTTAGCTTCATTGCTCGGTTTGCGGTCATGTGTGCGGACTCATCCTGTAAGGCGCTCACGTTCAATGACGTGCCGAGTCAGAGTGCTCAACCTATGCCTCACTCCTCGTGTTATGTGCGCGTCGTCAGTTTTGGAGTGCCCTTGTGGCTTCCGCTGCGAGAAAACAGCGAATGCGACGACGCGGCGCAGCAGTTCCGTCGCGATTAAGACACATGTATGCACCCAATGTGAAAGGAGAAAAGAACTCAGAAAAGTGGAAGCTAACTAAGAGGGTTCAGCTTAAGTTAAGGACAACGCAGCGAGCTGTGGAAAGAAAATTGATAGGTGTAACGTTAAGAGATCGGAAGAGGGCGGAGTGGGGGAGGGAACAAACGCGGGTTAATGACATCCTAGTCGAAATCAAGAGGAATAAGTGGGCTTGGGCATGGTATGTAATGCGAAGGCAGGATAACCACTGCTCCTTAAGGATAACGGAGTGGAATCTAAGAGAAGGCAGGCGTAGCAGGGAGTGGCAGAAAGTTAGGTGGGCGGATGAGATTAGAAAATTTTCGGGAATACGGTGGTCGCAACTTTCGAAGGACAGGGTTAATTGGAGAGACTTGGGAGAGGCCTTGGCCCTGCAGTGGGCGTGGTCAGGCTGTTGCTGATGATGATAATGAAACGATTACGGCATTTAAAAATTACACAACCAACCTGTTCAGAAAACTCCAGATTATATGAGAAGAACCAGTGGTACCTTTAAAGGGCGCAGTTTTCAACAACCATTGCCTCCTTCAGTGTCGTGAGATAACATGGCTGGCGAAGAGATAGAACACTGCCGATGATTTCTCGCGATTAGTACAAAATGCGATGGCTGTACTACTGTCACTGGTGTCAGTGATCGGGCCGGGAAAGAATGGAAGTTAAGGCAAAGCAATGTACGATGAAAAATACAGTGGTTGAGCCTACTGCACCGACATTTCGGCAGGTGCTCGATTACTTCATAAAAGTTCGGCTCTTTGGTTGGCAGTCATTAATTTGGTCACATTGATTGCTGAAATTTTTGACCCCATAGAGATTATAGTTGATCCTTTTAAGAGCATTTTTTCTAGTTTCATTACCGCTAGGACTTGGCTGCCGCAAGGAGGCGTAAATCAAGTGATAAAATGTGATTAAATTTTGTGGGTATTTTTTTTCGTGCGCCGGTTTGTTGTTTTGGCACATAAAATTATAAGGACTTCTTTTTGAATATGCAACCTCGTATAGAAGCAAACTGCTTCTCATAAACACTTTCCCTGTTTTGCACGTATGTCAGTTTAATTACTGACATAAAAATATTTAATTTATATCAGCCTCTCTACACCCCGGGAGACAAAACGGCTGCCAGAAGGTGTAGTTATTAGTTGTAAGCTGAAAGTTTGCGTCTAATTTACAATCACTGGATAGGCAGTCATAAGTCACGTGTGCTATGTTTTAGATATGAGCCACTGTAACAGGTAGTTCTGGATGGATTAATCCGAAGATAGGTTGGATGAAACTCGTATGGTGTTTTAAAGACCCACAGGTCGTCACGACCAGGCTCATGCAAAGCCTATGGGCTTTTGCAAAAAAGGTAGGTTCGTTAATATACACCACGTGCCGAGCTTTGGTCCCTATACAGAAATAGAGTAGTCACCTATAGCAGTGTTCTTGCTTACCACTCATGATTTTCTCATACTTCGGGTCTTTCCTACATCATAACGTATTAGAGAAATGTTGCTCAAAACATTACCCCGCTGACCAAGGTCGCAACTAGCGATGTTTTGAAGCTCCATACAACTAATGCTGAAGTGTGTTAATCAGAGTGAATGTTAATGATATCAAGCCTCATAAAATGCGCATAAAAGAAAGACCTATTCGGTTCAAATCTGTATTTACTTACTGCTTCGGCAAGTTGCATCGCATAGTGTTTTGTCTTTAAACGGCGCGGCGGAATTGCACGTGGATACGCATGTTCTTGTGTTTTGTTTGAACTGCCAGCCAGGAGTAGCGCAGCGAGGTGTCGTTATGGTGAAGCTCTTTACAGCACATTTGGGATCTGCAAAAAAGAAAACTGACTTAAACACAACAAACAATGATAGCCGAGTGGTTTCTCGACTGCCCTTTATCCAAGTAACATTTTCAAAGGAAATATGCGAAAGTGACCCTCTAAATGTGTTCCCCAGGAGTGTCACGCTCCTTTGCTTTTAAAGCTGTACCCATGTGTCTTCGCAGCATAGTATCATGATTAAATACACAGTTGTTCCGTCCTGCTCTTTGTTCTGAATGAGCAACTATGAGCTGTCCACTTGCTTATAGGCTTAATAACGCATACCGGAGTTATGACAGCAGAGGAGGTGTTTTCACATTGATCCCACAAAACATAAAGCGAGAACAACGTACTTGCCCTCATGGCAAAGTACAGGTCACTGGAGAACGCCTAAGTCGGTTGTTTTTCACAAAGACGGCATGTCTTTAAAGCAGAACTCTTAAAGAGGCCTGGGAATAAAAATGGGGGGAAATGTATGCGTCTAGGCGAAAAATCATTTCGTTGTAATATGGGCTTAACGTCTTTAGGAATAAACTGCACACTTTGTGCACCGATTTAGCGCTTTCAGGTTGCATAGTTAGATGAAAGAAACAGCCCAAAAGTTACGATTAGTTATGGAGGCACTACCTGTGCAAAAAAAGTAGATGTGACGAACTAGAATACTTGAAAAATATAAGTGCAGGTACTACTATAATTGGCTGTTTTCGCAATCAAACTACGCGCCGTGCGTCATGGTAGTGTACTTCGTGCAGATCTCCGAAGCTAATCCACATCGCTACTTTCAATGAAAAAAGTAATCAAAAATTATTCTCCAGTCGAAAGCGTGAGCTCTTCTTAGCTCGTTGCTCTTTCGCTTCATCCGCAGCACAACCAGCCTCTTGTACGCGATGTAGTGTCAACTTCGAGAGCGGCAAACAAGCGCTGAGTGTGTGTGCTTGCGTGTGCGTGCTTACGTGTGCGTGCTTACGTGTGCGCAAGAACGGTCCGAACAGCACGAAGGCTAGATGCCGCACAGCTTTTAGAACCGACGAGGCAGTTGGCGTCCATCCTCACCCATTTACTCGATGATGTGTCAGAAATTTCCTTATTCGGGTTTTTATTTCCGCCTGTATTTCCGCACGTGGGGGAGAGACTGGTTGGAGATAGGCGTGGCGCCCAACCCGTGTGTACTGTATGTACCATGAGCCAGGTGAACAATAGCGCAGGCTGCAGATTCCAACTTAGCACTCTTTTCCCCTGTCCCCACTCATCATCACCACGCGGATTGCGCCTAGTGCAAGGAAAATACCTCTTCCATTTCTCTCCAATTCTCTCCTCTGCAAGCTTCGGCCACTATACACGCCTACTCAGGCTATATGCCAAAAATGCACTTGCCCGTTGTTCAGAACTTCACACATATCATGATCAGGACCATCATCATCAGCCTGGCTATGCCCACTACAGCGCAAAAGCTTGTCCAATACACCCAGTCCTTTGCGACCTGCGGCCACCGTATCCTAGAACTTAAAACACTCTCCCTCATCGGAGAAGGATTTGTCCACCCTGGTGTACTACATGGCCACATCCTTCGGTAAACAAACCAATTTGGTTCACATCTTTGCCTAGTAAAATGTAGTCTAGTCTCGCTCACTGGTATTCGCATTCCACTTTTTCCGAATTTCGAAATTGGTTACCATGGTGAGGTTTGCTTCCGGGAAGACTAGACTGACCACCCACACACACTCTCGAAAAGGCATTGACGATATGTGTTTGACAGCTTTCCCTCTTTCCAAGAAATATGTTTTAAAATCAAGGCAACATGTTGTAACCAAGGAACCGCGTTCGACGGATATTGCACTGTGTGGGAAACTCGCAGCGTTTGTGGGAATTCTCCAGTGTGTGTGTGTGTGTGTGTGTGTGTGTGTGTGTGTGTGTGTGTGTGTGTGTGTGTGTGTGCGTGCGTGCGTACGTGCGTTCGAGACCTTTTGTTACATGTGCCCAGTATCTTTTAAGCCCGCATCGTGATAACTTGGTACTTATGTGGTATGACTCGTCAATGTCCGCTACATTTGACCTCAAGATGGACAAAATTGACTAAGCTTTAGAAGAAAAAATTTTGAGATTATCCTCTGTCAGCGAGAGATCGGCCGAAAGGCGCAAAATTCCGCACGCCAGATTTTCAAAGCTACGCGGCTCAATTAAACTAGCACCTTAATTAATTAAAGAATATGTATTCTAGTCGCAGGCAAGATGCGAGAGAAAAAACGAGGCTGCGATGTTCTGATGGGGCTTAAGCTCCTTGCTGTTCAGGGAAGTGATGTTGTGGTGGGATGACATGACGAAATAAGTAACGCGATCGAGACGCGGACAATAATGCACGCACACACAGCGCTACACACACCATAACGCTGCGTGTGCGTCCTCTCTGTCCGTGTCTTGGTCACGTTCCTTATTTCTCCATGTAATGCACCAACAAGCCGAAGTGTGTGCCGTTTTTGATGTAGTTGTTTAATTTCTTGCTGTAAAGCTCTAAACATGATATCCGCTTCAGTAGAATTGTTTCAGCGACTAAAAGCCAACTGAGATTGCCCACTGGTGCGCAGAAAACATGAAAAAAGAATCGAAACGGACAGTTAAGCTGGGTCGTAAGGGTACGACGCGATAGTGTAGTGGGCCAGTTCGTGTGTATGCAGAAGGTCATTCTCTACATTGCGTTCATAGATCCGTGGGAGTCCTCATACTTCTCCTGGCGCAGTTGTGCAGCGGTTAAGCGAAGCGGTCATGATCTGCGTTGGAGAGTGCTCCCAGCGGTGGGCCTTGTGCGGCCCAGGTTGCTCGTCCCGACTGATCGGTCCATGACTGCCACCTGCCATGGGGGTCAGTTTGCTCACTCTCCATTTGGCAGCTTGTGGCCGATAGGTTACGTGACCTAGAGGCCCACATACCTACAAGTTGCCAGAGTGATACTCATTATCTTTGTCTCACAACGCCGATTCCGGATTCTTTGTGTAACGGTGCTCCTAAGGCTATTGCCTTAAAATGTCTGACTAGACGCAAGCAGCGCCTTTGCCACCAAATGCCTTTGTGTTCCCAAAGGCGTGCACCAAAGAGCAGTAATGAAAATCTGATAATAAGTGCAACAGAAATTACTTAAAAAGTTTTGCGAACCTCACCATCGCACTCAGTCCGGCGGGCACGGACGGGTATTCGTAGAACACATTCTAACAACGGAGCGAGCTCTGTTCGGACAGGCCAACATACGCATTAAAAATCACACGTTCAGGCGCTACGAATCTGGTGAAAGTGCATGTACGTTCAACTTTGCTGAGCTAAACATAAATAAGCACTACAACCGAATAAACATTTGGTGAAGGCAGGAAATTCAGAAACATTGCGTAGCCAGGCTGCACACAGTAGCTGGCGGTAGAACTACATAGACTGTAGTGGATCATGGAAGAGCACAGTCCTGGATTTGTTCTTGGTACAATGTCAGTCGTTCGATAAGGCTCAAAATGATTGCCCAGGTCTGCGTGTAGCCAAGTGCGTGTGACATCCAATGCAAGGATGGTGATTCTTCAAGGGCGGTTCACTTTATCCCGAGCATTCTCACAATTCTCCCTAGATGGAATGTTTAAGGTTTGGTTTGGTTTGGTTTATGGGGTTTAACGTCCCAAAGCGACTAAGGCTATGAGATACGCCGTAGTGGATGGCTCCGGAAATTTCGACCACCTGGAGTTCTTTAACGTGCACTGACATCGCACAGTGCACGGGCCTCTAGAATTACTCCTCCAAAGAAATTCAACCGCCGCGGCCGGGCTCGAGCCAGCGTCTTTCGGGTCAGCAGCCGAGCACCATAACCACTGAGCCACCGCGGCGGCGGAATTTTTAAATATATGTACAGATTATATTTACACATTACTCTGTCATTTCATTTAATTAATCTTTACTGGGACGACTGGGAGCCGTAAAGCCGATTTACTGTTTTTTACATCTGGGAATAAAAATAACGGCGGCAATTTGCAAATCTGTGTCCCATCTCGCCCCACTCTGGCTAGCCCACGTGTCTGTACCAGACACGCGTACGCCATCCTGTACATAACGACAACATAGGCAAATATTTAAAAACATAATTCTGCACTTAATACCCTTCACAGAGCTGCACTGGGTCCGCCCATGCAGACCTCATGCCGATGGCTGCAACAGACGAACCTCCTTCACACATTCTCCGAACTACCGAGGCAGATAGGCAGAGAGGTTTGGCACGCTTGTCTCGTACCGAGCAGCAAGCGACATCCTGAAAGTAACACAGACTATTCCCTAGCCAGCTCACATCGAACAGCCAGGACCGTCAGCTGCCATGAAATATCATATTTCCAAATATGTACATATCACGCCCCGTCTACTTCAAGGTCCACGTGAAGCAGAAGCGTGTGCTCAATATATGCCCAAGAAACGCAGCCGCGACCACGCACTGGGCTGCGCATTTTTCTTACATTCAGAACATAAACAAGCTGTAAATCAAACTGATTGTATGTGCCAAACAATAAGAATGTCTAGGAATTATTACACAGAACACGTTTATAATTACCTTTACCTATACTAAAACATTTAGCAATATGAAGCGGAGTCAGTTGCAATCTACCTCTATGATGGTGTAGTGAAATCTCATAACGAAAACTACACCATTTACATCATTACAATAACCTTGCACTGATACGTTACCATGCTGGCATTTAGGCAAATGAGATGCTACGTTAACTGGTCCTACGAAATTAGCATCAAGATCTCGATCCCCTGACCAAATTAAACGTGAGTGGAAAACGCAGTGCTATATGCAGAGCAAACGACCGAGCTCTTCAGGAATGTCACAGAAACTTCACATTCTTCCACAAGCGGCATCTCTACCCCAAGAAGCAATTAGCGCTTTTCCTCCGCAAAGCTCGCATTAACAATTATCGCTCCACTAATCCCCTGCAACTTTTTATCAGATGATGCACCTCACGTATCAATCTCCCTGGAGGACAAGCAGATAAAGGCCTTATCCTATTATCACGCAGCGCTGAAATTACCTACAATAAATTTCCTCACCCTCCCCCTTCCTCCTAGTAAGCTTGACTTTAATCAGAGCTATCCGACAACCAAGAGTGATTAGCATAGCAAGCGCTCTTTTTCACTACGGTTTAGAACCAGCCTCGAATCAAGTTGTTTCCACGTCCACATCCTTCCCATCGTAGCACAAAACATAAAAGGAGGAGAAAGGGTTCATTAAGTTTTAAAAGCTCCCGAGAGAAAATTGATGTACCGCTTATGTGCAACTCTTTCACCTGCCACCATTTCTTTCGAAAACTCAACTGCATCCGCTGCAGCCTTCATTTTCTAATAGTCTAAACCCATCCCGGATTCACGCGGACATTCTGCAGTTGCCAACCCGAATTGTAGTTCAGCTGCGAAAGTAAGAAATAACTAACGAAATACTACGAGTTTAAGTTAAAATAGAAGACTGATGCATACCAATCGCTTCTAATGATTGCCCAGCGGAAACGCCGTAGAGAAAAAGCGTGAGCAGTGTGCAGAATGCCATGGCGCTTGACTTGCGTTGCCAATGCATCTGGGTACTGGTTCCCTTTTATATATAAGCCAATCATACTCATGCAAGGTAAAGAGACCTCTGCCTCGACAAAAAAAAAGTCAGCTTAATAGAAAAGCCAAAATAATTTCAAAACTGTAATAGAAGAAAAAATGCAGCACGAGAAAGAATAACACCGATTACATTAATCCCGTTGTGCTCTTTGTTCTGTTCTGAGAAGCAAACATTTCAAATGAATGCACAAAGACCACATCTCATCGACGACAATGAGAACTCTTCAAAAAAATTTATTTCTCTGGCTAAGGTGATATCAGAGCTTTTCGTTGAATTTATCGGGCTGACTAAAATTACGTGAAAGCGGAAATCAAGTCACGTTTTTTTTGTTTTCAGCCCCTTGCTTCTTCGTCTCTCATATAGCAAGTAAGCTAAGCACATCAATGATGTTAGGATATTAAGACGCAAGCCTTGCTTGCTCCACTGAACTACAACCCGTATGTGTGCGTATGTGTGTGTTAATATTCGATGGCACTTTTAAAGGATGGCGTCCTCAAGCAACCTGAAGGTGGCGGTGAAATTAAAGTCAATCACACCAGCTTGCTCGGGACAACTTGGATTCCACAATTTCCACCAGTGGAAACACCTGCAATCCTACGGGAGTGGCGCAACGCTTAACCGCAGCACCATGGCTCGAAGAGTAGTATGAGGACCCCAAGGGTTCTGTGAATGTTAAATAGAGAAAGACGAATTGTGCATTTATGGTCATTAATCCCTTAGCTATCGCTTCATACTATTAAGGCGGAGGGCGAACCGTGGTACCGCGGGGACCGCCTTCATTCACCTACTGCAAAGATCAGAAGGGTTGCGGCACCGGCTACATAGAGCCATTCAGAGGTAGAACTGCCAGCTGCGTGGCACCGGGTTACACATCACCGCAGCGCTCATCAACTGCGTTCACGCAGTGAGAGGGCGGGCTTACTCCTTTTTACGCGTAAGCAATGTGAAATGTCTCCCCCGATTTTTTTCTAATTACCGACTACTCAAACTGCGTTTCATGCGGTAACACACTATTTTCTGCGCACTCAGAAAACACTGGACAGCTGCAGCTAGATGAAGTAACTGTGTAATAAGAGCACTGAAGCCTTAACAGTATCACTGAAGGCTGTGCTCCTGCACTGGCCTGCTTCCTCAGTGACACATCCGAGGCAGCAATTCATATTTCAAACCTTGCGTCCTAAAGTGCACAGCTGGCGTCTTAACACGGTATTTCTGAAGCTCTCAGAAATGCTGTACCCTCGCTGACAACTCAAATTATACGCAAATCGCATATGCTATTAGAGTTATGCACAGGACACCTCGCCACTTCAGTAGCTGCTTCTCGTTACCAGTCATTTCATTTAGGACTTTATTCTATACTAAAGGAATATATTTACGTGAAAGAGTCAGTATTTCGTGTCTTTCAGATAAAAAGCGTCCTTTAGTATATTTCTTCGGTCGCTAACAATTTTCGCGTTTCCGCACTAATCGGATAGGTACCGACCCCGAATAAAATCGTCCATTTTCTGTTGCGTGGCCTGTTGGCACCTGGCCTCTCGCGAGCGCTGCATCCCACGGCACTGGCCGCTCATCGTCGCCTTCTACTTAGCACTTATCGGTAGTCCTGACACAAGCAAAATCCTCTCTTGCCATGCTCTAAATTCGCATAACAGCAGCCGACCATACGCTATTACTGCCTGTCAGTTGGAGCTGATCTGTTTACCTGCGCACTATGGAAACCACGGCAGCGAAGCTGCCAACATTAATGCTCGAGGTCTTATCCACCGGGCGGTGGCGGAAATGGAGTCGGGTTCATCCGTCGAGCGCATGCACTCCTTCAGCGGGCTGATCCAGGCATTTCGCGTCGGGCGCCAGCTATACCCCACCTCCACACCAATCACTTTCAATTACCACCAAATGTAATGGCCATATCAGACCCACACTGTTCCCTCCCCCTATTTTCTCTCCGGCATCACCCAGAAGCTTCCACCTCCTCCTGTACCCAGTGCACCCACCCACTCGCTATTCTTACCCACGTTCTCCTAGAATTTCCTGCCGACTCTCCACCACGGGGCTCGGAGCTCCTGACCACTTGGAGGAGTAAGAAATCCTACTGCGCTCGACAGACCAGCCCAGGCAGAATATCGTCACTTACCTGGCAGCCCACTTCATGGAACTCCATTAACTCGAGAACGTAGAGTATAATGGGTTATAGGGACCTACATGTTCGAAGTCTCTTCTCATTAAAGCTATTTCTCTTTCTCGCATCTTCTGAATGCGTGCGTCTGGCCTAGCGCGAGCTCTCCGTTGATGATGATGATGATGTCCTCGGGCTCTCCGTTGCACAGCGCTACCCGCTCATCGTCGTCTTCTGGTTAGCATGAATCCCTGCTTTCGCACTCATTCGAATGTGGTCAACACTTTGTGTCGTTATTCCTGAAGTACCTGTCACCCGCTCTTGATTGCTCAGCGACGAAGAACGTAGGTGTGCATAATAGCTCAAGGTGTCGTTCTGAAACTTTTAGCAACTTGCACGTTCAGCTATCGACAACCTACCCTCAACGGTGCTAAGTCCCTCGAAAGAAAACAAAGACTAAAAATTTAAAGGGGCAATTTAGACTCCTTATGCGTGAGAAGACGTAAACGCGCCTGCTCATTTTAGGAATGCAGTCTTTGCTCGGCGTGATGTAACCCGATGCCACGCAGGTGGCAATTCTACCTCTGCATGGCTCTACGTAGCCGGTGTGGAACCGTGCAGCACCCCTTCTGTTCTGCGCGCTAACTTTGTGAATGCAGTTCGCCACCCGACAGCGCCCCTCTCCACATTAAGGGTATGACGTGATAGCTTGTCAGTTAATGCCCATATATGCATAATTGGTCTGTCTCTACTTAAAATTGATAGATTTCTAGGAGTCCTCATGCCATTCCTGGCGCGGTGCGCAGGTGCACTGGGATGGCAAGTACTGTCACCGGTAAGACTTGTGGGATCCAGGTTGCTCTTCCCGAGCAACCTTCCGTGACCAATGATGAATTAATTTAACTACCACCTGCGAGGTTGCACGAGGACGTGATCGTTCATGCGTACCATCAAGTGTCAACACACACAGGTGGACACAGGGGAGGGATTTAGCTCAAGGGGCAAGTAAGGCTTACGCCTTAGCATGAAAGTCTCCCATCCCGTGGCACTAAGTACAATGGGCTCCTCGTCTAGAATGGAGGACCAGTTCCTTTGTCTGCTGGCCACGTGTTATCGAGCACGGCTAAGCTTTTATTGGTAATGAAAAGGACATTTCGTTTTCTCGGTAGCTACAGGGTTGCGTATAGCTTACTTCATTTCCTCCCTATGATCACCGGTATGAAAGTGCGTCCTACGATTTTTACTATTAAGCAGCTCATGGCTGCAAATTTATGCTCGTTATTCCCACTTCAGCGCTCTTTAAATTCGCGATTTTAATCTGCATCGCGTTTTTAGAAAGCTGAGACGACGACTGCTGGGGTCCCTCGCAGATCGTTTAGGCTGGTTTAGAAAACTTTATTATCGGGGTAGTGCAGTTCACTAATGATATGAATATGCCTGTCTTTGCCAACGCCTTCTTAGATTTTTTTGATGATGATTTAGATGCCCTACAGCTTGTTTTCTTTGTATGGACTACAACTAGCAATTCTTTTCAAAAACCTGGCGTTTTATACCTGTCACATAACCCTTTAATAGAAGTATTCTTTCTATTATTGAGAATAAACGAAAAATATCCCTATGAATATTTGCAACTTCTTATTTCACAAACTTAACAATGGCTGAAAAATTTTATCTCTTCACGCGCGGCTCACACTTCCACGCTCACTAAATTTATGCTCTATACCTTGACCAGAGAGCAAAATACAGAACAATCGCTGTCTAGTTCCATATCAAGAAACAACTAGCGGCAGTCACTGGCGTTTAAGATGAGGCTAGCCTTCGTTCTGTGCCGGCGCCCCGAACGTGGGTTTAGTAATGTGTGAGAGGGAGAATTGAGAGAAGATAATACAGCAAGGCTCGAACTTTCTGAGACTGATGCAATTTTAACAGTGCTACCGCATTGAATAGCCGCGTTTCTATCATAACGGTTGCAGATTCAATACGACTCGCAATTGTGAACGTATACTTCCAGCAGTTTTTTTTTATCTGGTGCCCGACACAGCCTCCAAACACAGAGAACCATTATCGTCGTGTCCAGTTACCCATACAAAATCAAAGGCACTGCCCTTCTGTGCACACCTGATTTCGCCTCCTGTATATCTGAAAGCATGTATGCAACAAATTGAAAATTGTGGCGTTCAACGCCCTGAAGTGAAGCATCGGCTATAAGATGGGCCGCAGGGGTAGGCTCCAGAATAATTTAGACCACATGGTCTTTTTCAGCACACGCTCAAGCCTCACAGCACTGCCGAGTTTTATATCCGCTCCGTCGCACTAAGGCCGCTGCGGTCGGGATCGAGCTAGCCACCTTGAAATCAGCAGTCGAAAAATCACCATGTCGCCACTGCGGGCAAGCAAGTGCGCGTGAAGAACGGCAGAAGATGCTGCTGGCAACGACAGTAGTGCTCTTTTATATTCGACGAAAGATGCTGCAGTTTTCGGAATCGAAAATGTCTTGAAAACTACTTAAGCAGCCCAAATTGCAGTCCTTGAAAACCGGTCTTCCCTTCTGCTAACTTCAGCTGAAAAATCCTCTGAACTCAGCCCATTAGTGTGTGCACGTCGGTGAGCACGTCGGGCGAACAGCAGGTTAAGCGTATTATTTTATAGATGATTGTGTTGAGCATGCGGGCAAGAGAGGCACGATATCAGTCACTTCGTATTTCGGGGCCCACTGTGTGAAAATATGAACCTGCTCTTTTTGAAGGCATATACTGTTTATTACGTTTTTTTTACTGTTCTGTGTATTGCTATAACCTCATGCGCGTTTTAAAACACCGCTCACTTTCACAAAATTTCTGCGTTACTTGTAAACAGCACCGCAACGATCACCGTCGCAGAGCTTTTACGGCGGAAAGTAATCAGAAAGCGTCGACGATATTAGCTTCGGGTGAAGACGAAAAAATCCTTAAAGGAGCTCTGAAAGGGGCTTTCAACAAAGGCTCGTTATTCCTGGGACGTTAAAGGACGCTGCTTCACGAATGTCGTTGATCAAGAATTGTTTTAACCCGTTTCGTAGAGGCTGAGTTATCTGCAGTCGAGCGTTGAATTTCTCGTCTTCGCTCTTTCCTGTGCTCTAGTCACTTTTTAGATGCTGAAATCTCTGTACTTTTCCGCCGGCCCGACGGCCGACACAAGCCGGAATTCTCTGGGGAATGGAGGTTTCTAAGCAGCGGCCATGATAGCTGCGTAACGCCGGAAGCATCTAACCAAACGCCGCCCCTGGTTAGAATTACGAAGAGTATGCGACGATGGACGGCGCCAGAACACACAAAAGTCGCCGGAAAAGTGTCGCCAACTTTCTGGTTCGACACTGGGGTCACTGCTGCATGTAGAATGAGTTGACATAAGTGAAGCGCGAAAGAAGCCCGAAGGCAAACCGAAGAAGGGACAGAAAAGATGTGATAAGTTCTTCGCTTCGCCTTCGGGCTTCTTCTTTCGCGCTGCTTCACTTATGTCAGTATGGGGTAGCCCAGCAGAGAGTTCTGCTTCTTTACAATTAGTTATTTGGTTAAAGTGTTCATGAAGAGAAAATCCAGTGATTGAGAGCTTATATACAATACCCAAAGGTTTTTAAAGCCCCTTTATTACCTCCTATTCGGTGAGCCGGTTAAAAACTTCTTTTTTTCTGATAAGTGCGCTATAAAGTGAAGCGCACATCGAGAAAAGGCAGACACTTGGGCACCGGCGTGTACTCTGTGTGTATTTTAATATGGCCGTAAGACCATGTTACCACCAGCCGACCTCTCCGCCTTTTCCTCTCATTAAAATTTCTTACTATCTCTCATGTTCAATTAAGCTGTCCGGTTAGCCCCTAGGTCACATAACTTTGTGACGTCATCTCAATCTTCCCTACACATTGTGAGAAAGCTTACCACGTGGAAGGTGGCAGAAAAATTCATTATAAGTCGAGAGAGGTTGCTCGGGGAGAGCAATATAGGTCTCACAAACCCCACGGGTGGCAGCACCTACCTTCCTAGGGAAGTGACGCATCGCTCAATCGCTGCTCCACGGCGCCAGGTGTGGAATAAGGACTCCCATTGATCTACGAATGTGAAATTCAGAACGTCAATTCCTCTTATACGGGCAGTAGCCGTTCAAAGCTTTCGTGTCATGCCCTTAAAGCGGAGCATAAGTGTCGTATCCAGTATTCATTCCATGCACAGTTTAACATTTGGTGCCCGCTATAACAAAAGAGATGAAGACACTAATCCATAGTAGTCACTACATGACAACACGGAATTCTTTATCATATGGATGACGAGAGTTAGCTTATAATTTCTGCGAAGCTATTGAAAGGCTTGTGTTGATGTGTTTGAAATTCACTGTGCGTCCAGTAGAACGCTGCGTAAATGGTGTGAACAATTCATGTATTGCTATCTTTTTTATTGATGCGTCGGCATTAGAGAGGGCACGTCGCGAAGAAACAGTGAAGTCGTAAAATGCTGCCCACGGGATTGTCAGAAAACTGCACCTCCTTGCAGGTCACCGCTAAGTTAATGATTGGCCACAGGTTGCTCCTCAAGAGCAACGTGTGTCACACAAGCCCCACCGATAGCAGCGACTGCCATCGCAGGCCAGTGGCGCATTGCTTAACCAAATCACCGTCGTAATAGGAATGGTATGAGGGCTCCCAGAGATCAATGAATGTAAAGTAGAGAATGACCGATGTCCCGTCGTTAAAAGCAGAGGACGACTACAAAAATCCCAAGCACGAAAATAAAATGGAGCAAAAAGAAATCTGTTTCCGGTCATTGAGCGCAGTTCCTAAAGGCGACCGCTCACAAATTTCGTGCTGCCGCGCAAGCAAGCGCCATTCAGATTTCTTCAGTTTTCTTTTAGAATATTCCACGAGGAGACAGGGGCGCAGGGGGGCAATAAAAGACACGGACATAGAAGTAGACAGGGACGAGCGCTAAGAATACCTTCTTAGGCACCCTAGGGCAAAGCTTTTTTTTTTTGTATTCGTGAAGCGTATGCACGGCTTGAGTTGCCTTTCTTGTTTCTCATTTAGCACAGAGTTCCTTTTTAGAGTGCGCTAAGCGTTACGAAGACCGGTGCGCGTCAAAGGTGATTATCCAGTTTTATTTTCAAATTTTGATAACTGCCATCACACCCGTTATGAACGCTGTGGCGAGATATACATGGGGAATCTCCTTATGGAATGATATATTCGTACTTGCATGCAATGCGCGTTTCTAGTGTCCAGTGCCATAACCATCCCATATGCGGCCTCTCCCAGCTTTTGTCTTTCCTTTTCCGGTTTCAGTTGTAGAACGGGAGCCGTGCTCCTATTATTGACGTTCCACCCTTACATATATTGAAGGTTTTTACGATTGATACAGCCTAACATTGTTGCTGCACTGCGCTGTGGTACAACCCCGAATTGTTACATATCTAAGCACTTATATGGAACTTGTCTAACCGATGACTCTGGATACCTCAGCAATACTGGGTGTCACGATATAGAAGTAAAACGTTCACGTAGCTGCAGTTTACATTTTCACTGATCAATATGGCTGATGTAAATTCTTTCTCATCACTAACTATATATTGCCCAAGGATGTTTAATTTTTCCTTCCAGCTATCCTGATGCAGAATCTCTCTACGATGTTTTCAGGGCGATAATTCGGTGTTGTTTTGAGCACAAAGAGAATTGGTGCCAGTTCCGTGAATGTAGTTTACAGGCCAACTAATCCGAATTTACGCCATTTATTTTCGCAAACTGTTGTCTCTCCGATGACAATAAAATTATCTCGAAATTTGTTACTTGCCCCATTTAACTCTTCAGATGCAAGATATGTTCCATCTCGGCGATGCACGACACTAGAACGAATGCTACTCGCACAGGTTTTAAAGCCTAACTTGAGAAATGGATTTCTTTTCAGTGCAAGAGCTGCGTTCAGCGACTGTTACACGCCAAGGTAGAACCGTAGACAAGAAAAGAGACAGAAAACGTCCTCCCCCCCTCTCCAAGTTTCGACCAATGCTACTTTGCGGGGGGGGGGGGCACCACATGACAAATAACTTCTGCCACTTCTAGTGTCGAGACCACCGCAGCCGTCCTGTCTCTATACCACAAGCGCTTTGTCAGGGGCGTTCCCACGCAAAGCGGCATTGGACAGAACTTGTAGGGGTGTCTTAATTCTGTCCGTTATAGTGCTTTATTTTCTCATTGTGGCATTCGCGTTAAGCTCTGTCTTTATCTATGCGGCCACAACATCTATTTGATTCGCACTGTGAATTGCTCTCGGTACTCAAAAATACAGCGAGGATAGCTATTTTGCGGTGCTCCTCAACTTTCTGATGATTCTTTTTGATGCTACATTAGCGTTAAGAATTTATTACTTATAACTAAAATAATGCACTAAAGATGCTTGAACTGGCCAAGGACAGCGGGAAAAAAAATGGCAAATCTTATTGTTCCTCTAGGTGCCTTTGCATTCTGCATATTTTATTTATAAAAGTAATTACGCCAATATTAGCAACAGGCGAGACATACTTGACGCTCCTTATATCTGAGTAGCCAGATAAACAGCGTTGGCTTTGCGCCCTACGTAGCACAAGTGAGATGCTGCTTTGTTCAAATCCTTGAAAATGAAAAGTGTGCGCGTCGGCACAACCGGATGACACTTTCTCATTTTCTAGACGTCACGCGTGGAAATGGTTGCAGCGGTTTAACGTGCTCTATTGTTCTAGCAGCAACGGTATGTATCCGTAGATGCACCGTGAGCGTCAGTAAAGCTCCGAAAAGAAGTTTCATTTGTGAGCAGAAAAACAAAAAAAATCACTTCTGCCTGAATCCTAACACGCCTGATTTTCACTGCTTATGCGCCTTAGGTAGAAGGGGGTAATAAAACTTTTTTTTTTTTAAACACCAAGCGTCATTCCGTTTGTTTAGTTCTCAAAACATATCAGCCGTTTCTGAGTAAATAGAAGAGCGACGCCAATTTCTAGCTAAATACTTCTAACAAAGCTCGGCGTCCGTCTCCTTTTTCTTGGAACACCTGTGCCCCTAAAAGGTTATCGCTGCACTGGAGTTCAAACTTCGGTATTGTGCTGCACTACTGTTGTGACTCATCGATGCCTATTGAGCACCATCGATGCCTATTGTTGCACTTTTGCCCTACACGGGTATAGAGCAATTTCTCTTAATGCCCACATGGCCGGTAATCCTTGTTTTTTAATGACAGTGCAATGCAGGTGTTAATTTTTTGTTGCGTCGTTCAATGACGTGTGCTGCCTCGCGTTGCAATAGCCGTGGATTATGTTTAACGTTACCATATGCCAAGAATTCGTTACACCACAGCGTTACGTAGACATTGGCAATATTGAAATTTTGAAAGCTGTTATCTCTCCTCCTAAAGGCCCGATACAAAACTCATATATGTAATACATTTTAAACGTCTGGTACAAATCACTCTAGAAGACCTACTAAAGGAGAACAAAATAACTGATAAAATCGCCAAGTATTTGCTTTTGTTGTCTCCCATCCCCTTGGGTTCTACCTTCTGCCAAAATTACATAAGGAAAATATTGCAGGATGATCAATTATTTCTAGAACAGAAACCACGTCAGAAAAGAATTTCAGTTTTGTCGACAGCTTGATCAAAAACATTCCACCAACATTTCCTTCGTTGGTCAAAGACAAAACTCATTTTCTTTCTGATATAATTGATCTGTTCATTCCAGAAAACAGCATACTCCTCACCCTCGATGTCGTGTCCCAGTACACCGACATACCCCACTCGGATGGGATCAGGTCAGTCGTTAACGCTTACAGAGGTTCCCAAGTGGAAACACCAGTGTATCGCACGACCCTTGAAACACTTCTGCGTTCGGTGCTGGAAATAAATAACTTTGAATTTGACGGCGACCACTATGTGCAAATTAGTGTCAGACCAATGGGCACAAAAGTAGGCGCTAATTATGCCAATATATTTATGAGCATTCTCGCAACCGAATACCTAAAGAGCTGTGTCTTCCGACCCCATTTTTACAGGAGCTTTATAGATGACATATTTCTTACGTGGTGCTATGGGGAAGAAGAGCTATTCAAACACATCGCTGACATTAACAATTCTCACAGAAGCATCTCTTTCTTCTACACCTACTCAACCTCTCCGCTCAGATTTCTGGATGCCAAAGTTCAGATCTCGCAAAACAAGCTTTTCACCTCCGTGGTTAGAAAGCCAACGGATAGGCACCAATACTTGCATTTTGAAAGTAGCCACGAAAAAAATTGCAAGATAAGAATACCATATAGCCAGGCTCTAAGGTTTAAACGCATCTTCTCCCGTGAAGAGGACTTGTCTTTTAACTGAGAGGCACTCCGCAAGGATTTGGTCCGACAACGCTACCCCAAGCTTAACATCGACGATGCCTTAGAAAAAGCTCTAGCACAAGACCGCCATACAATGATAAATAGTATCAATACTGCGCAGACGAACTTCCCAACAAACCTGATATTAACCTATCCTCCATATGCGCCGAATGCTAATGCTATTCTCAGAAAGCATCACAACATTCTCCTTCAGAGCGACGAAATGAAGCGCTTGCTTCCCAAACCACCCCGTGTCGCATTTCGGAGGGCAAGAAATATCAAAGATGCCGTAACCTCCTCGAAACTAGACAACGTTGAAGTCTCAGGGTGCACACTTTGCAATAAACCGCGCTGTAAACTCTGTCCAATGATCAATAAGGTAACAGAAGCTCGCCGCACAGCGTCGTCTTTCTCATTAAGAATTCGAGATTTCAACTGTGACACCAGAAACGTAGTCCACCTTCTCGAGAGCTGTGTGTGCCGTGCTCAGTACATTGGCATACTGAAACTCTTTTCTGATTGAGAATAACTTAGCACCGAGCACACATACGATCACTGCCAGATCTGCCCCGTTCAAGACACGTAACCACAAAAAGCCTTTCATTCGGAAGGTTCAAGGCCACCATACTGAAATCTGGCTTCCAGAGACATTACGACAAGGAAGCCTGTGAATCAAATATTTAGGGGAAACCCCCAAGGTGGAGTAGATTTGTAATAAGGGAGTAATTACTCATTGACGTCCACGCGAGCGCAGCCATACGGCCACAAAGGAAAGCTATACAGCTTTCACAGAAACTTCGTAGTTAAGGAAAAATTCGTCCTGGTCCGGGGACCCCGGACCAGGACGAATTTTTCTTCTGAATTTTCTGATTTTCTATTGGCGTTCGCCAATAGAAAATCACGCCAGCAAGCATAAGGGTCTTGTCCCAGAGGTTGTGCTTACTCACACGCTCATACATGGCGAGCCAGTATTCGATATCGACGTCATCGGTGCCACAAAAGGTGCCCAGGTCGGGAGTGTGCGCCACGGCAACGGTCGGCGCTGGTGGTGACGCTGCGGCCGGAGGTTGTTGGACGGCATAATGATGGCTTGGAGCTGACGTCCGCTGCAGAGGTCCAGGGCAGGGTCCCCGTGTGTAATCGCGCACCTCCACCAAATATTACTTGGGTTTAGCACAGCAGCAGACGCCACAGGCCGCAGTCAGAAGGCACACCAAACAAAGTCACACCAAGCACTAGCTTCTACGTCCTCCTCACCGTCTATGCACCATAAAAATATGACTAGGGTTTACTGAGATTTCGGATGGGGACGGTTCTTAATAACAGTGGTAGAAGATTGTTCCAGACAAGTATTAATAGGGCTTGGAAAAAGACAGCTATAATGCGCCTGAATTAAATCCCGAAATGAGAGAAAACCAAAATGTGGTACAAAAATGGAACTCTCTCCCACACAACGCCTGGTGACTCACACTCCAGAAAGATGTTCAGTGGCCGCACTCCAGTCGTAAGTTCATTGTCCGTGGTATGTAGTACCTTGCTCAAAACACATTTTTTTTATATAGGAAAAACACTTCGTTTAATTGGGTTAAGCCAGATAGTAAACCGGATTCATGACTGAAAGAGTGGTTGGCTGGTCTAGGTCTCCCGAAATCAAACTTCAGCGCTGCAAACTAACTGCAAGGGGGACATGGGTCTACGACCGTGGAGTAGGGTTGGCCCCCAACGTTGGAGGCACCCGTAATTTTTCCAAAAATGGTGGGTGTGACATTCTTTTGAACAGTCATATGCATGTCTTGCGAAAGGTGCGAAGAATGGTGGAGGAAATAAACGAGGGAGCGTGCCAGACCGCCCTCTACCCATTTGTTCCCTAGCTTGTGGCGAAGAAAATGGAAGCGCCTTGAGTCATCGCGCTGAAATGCACTGATTGACTCATCATTACGTGGCAGGAGAGGTGTAAATAATAGTAATAATATTAATATTAATAGGTAGCAGATGTCTGAAAAAGAGAAATCAAAGCTGGGTTTCGTTGGCTTCCCCAGGAAAAAGTTTAAGTTCTACAAGGCAGGCAATTCACAGTGAAATATTTCTTCGCTCCGGCCGGGGCTAGATATATAAACGCTTAAAAGCATATGAAGGCCTTCCTGACGTTTTCATTTGAGGTCAGTTTTGGTCAGAGTGTGAAAACTTGCTAATTTATGTGTAATTGCCACTGCACAACAGTCTCCGTCAAGCGGAGGCGGCAAGCTGGCGCCGAACCTATAGTAACAGTTTGCCCGTCTTGGAATTATGCACACATTGCGCCCCACGCACCACCCCGTAATTTCCCTTTTTGTTTCCCATATTCGACCTTATAGCATTCTACATGGCAATACCCCGATCCTCCTGCAGTGCCTCCCATACCACCCCACCGTCGTTACAGTAAAAAGCCTTCCGGTGTAGCACAAATCTAGATAAGTTTTTCAACAGCGCATGCTACACAAGGACACAAGACGAGGAAACACACACACGAGCGCTGAACTGCAACTTTATTTGAGAAAAGGCGCCAACCCCTACATATATACCCTCAAGGAACCGCCCAAGGGTATATATGTAGGGGTTGGCGCCTTTTCTCAAATAAAGTTGCAGTTCAGCGCTCGTGTGTGTGTTTCCTCGTCTTGTGTCCTTGTGTAGCATGCGCTGTTGAAAAAATTATTATGAATAACCAACTAGCCCGTGAGCTCACCCTGTTCAAATCTAGATGACCAGTAAGGCCATACCGTCAAGGCCACCCAAACATAGATACTTAAAATAAGTTTCTGGCGTAACTGTCTTTGGTCCACCCTTCTTCTCTTTATCTTTTCTTGTCAAAAAATCTTTCTGGTTTTTGGTTTAGGGGGTTTAATGTCGCAAAGCAACTTATGGTATGAAGAACGCCGTAGTTGAGGGCTCGGAATAATTTCGGCCACCTGGAGTTTATTTATTAACATGCCCTGACACCAGGCAGTTTTCGGGCCTCTAGCGTTTCGCCTTCATCCAAATGCGACCACCGTGGCCTGGATCAAACCCGCGTCTTTTGGTTCAGCAGAGAGCACCATAAGCACTGAGCCACCACGGCGGCTTTATTCTGCTTGTTTTGCTGACCAGTATTTATAGGGGTTGGGAAGAGCCGAAAGTCGCAGTCCAGAAAAATGTGAGTGGCTGCACTCAGGGCAGAGCCCAAAGCATAAAATGCATGCACACACGCGCGCACATCGAAGCAATTCCTTTGTATGCTTGGTTATTCCGGAGCATGCTGTTCCCTGATAGAAAAAGATTTTATCATTTTATAGATGCTTCCATTTGTTGAAAGGAGGACAAGCGGCTCACAGACACCGCGAATCCGCTTTATTGCTAACCTAAAAGTGACTATGGACCACTACTCAAGCTGTCCAAGAAAGGCTTTAGAAATCTGCGAGCCAGGACGGAATTCCGGGGACTGTCCGTGAAGTAGCACAATCAGAAAATTCTGGGTGTGTGTGACCCTTGGTAAAACATCGGTATGTTTAGCCGAAGGCATTTTGAAGGGTGGATGAAAACAAAGCAATGTGGCAGGCATAGCCAAGAGCCTCTTTTCGGTGTGCCCACGATGGAACCAATAGGTTTGATTTATGGGGGTTAACGTCCCAAAGTGAATCAGGCTATGAGGCACGCCGTACTGAAACTCCCCAGAATTTTCGACCACTGCAGTTCTTTAGCGTGCAGTGATATCGCACAGTACACGGGCCTCTAGCATTTCGCCTCCATCGAAATTCTCCCGCCGCGGCCGGGGTCTAACCCTATTGAAGATTTTGTAACCACTCATTCGTTCAAAGTATGGCAACTAATAGGATAACACAGCGCGATCTCTGTGATCTTAGGATATTCATATTGTTACGTAGTGGTTACTGCAGTCCGGCCCGCTAGAAGGAAGATAGTGAGAATGGCTTCCAAACAGAATCTTTTTTTTTGGGCTGACTTGCACACGCCAACAACTAAATGACTCGGTGGCAGCAGAGCAACAGGCCTGCTCGGCGGTCGTCGAACAAAATGCCCGCAACTCTCGGCAGTGCTCAATTTAAAACGGATGTCGAACTTTCCAGATAAAGCGCTCAAAGTTACTGGAATTTTCTGGAACAACGTAAAATCCGCTCCGCCTGGATGCGATGAATCGACATAAATCTGGTCGCGTCTTGCATGACAAACATAGCGTTAAAGCGGCGTGCCGGCAGCTTTGAATAGTGAACAAAGACAGCAAAGATTCACGGCACTACACCTCACAAAGAAGCATCCACCAATGCTTTAAAACAAAGGGCGACTACGAACAAATTCATGGATTGTGCAAAAATACACACCGAGTGTAGGAAACACAGCTTCCTTTAGCGCACATAATAGGGCTTTAGACGCACGAAATAGACAACTTCTGGTAGCGCGCCGTCGGTGAGATGCAGTCATTTCGTCAGGGACGACTTTATAGTCCAGCTCAGCTAGCCGACGAAGAACCCTCTACGGCCCGAAATAGCGGCTGAAAGCTTTTCACTCAATCCGCAGCAGCGAATCGGCGCCCAAACCCACAGTTGGTATCCTGGCTTGTATTCCGTGTTGCGCCTTCGTAGCTTGCAGCGTTTGGCGTCTGTCCGCTGCTGGCCTTTGATCATTAATCGGACAAGTCTTCGGGCTTCTGCGCGTAAGGTAGGCGGCGACGTTATCTTCTTCACTAACGGTGGCCGACATGACGTTTAGCGCGGTCGTGGCCTTCCTGCCATAGACGAGCCTAAAAGGTGCCGTCTGGGTGGCCTCCAGTATAGGCGTGTTGTGACCAAGACTACTTAAGGCGGGATGACGTCCAATGAGTTCGGCATCGACATACACGGCGAGCATATCGGCTACGGTTTTGTTCAGGCGCTCGGTCACTCCGTTGGTCTGTGGAAGGTACGCAGCTGTCTGTCGCTGCTGGTTTGGCTGTAACAAAGGGTGCCTTGCGTCAGTTGCGCCATGAATACTGTTCCTCTGTCCGTGATGAGCACATCGGAGGTGCAGTGCCGTAGGGGAATGCAGTGCACGAAAAATTTGGGGTCTTTTCCTGCTGTTCTGTTTGGTACGGCTTTGGCTTGGCGTCGCGGTTTAGGTAGTCGATGGCTATGATGATCCACAAATTTTCAGACGTTGGAAAGGACGAAGCAAGACCATGCCGATCTGCTGAAAGGGCCCTGAGGGGTTTCAATGGGGTTCAGAAGTCCTGCTGGTCGGGTGAGAGGGGTCTTTCGTAGCTGACAATCTCGACAGGTTCTCACATATAAGCTCTCACATATGTGACATCGGCAGACAGCCGGGGCCAATAATACTTGTCTTGAATGCGGCAGAGGGTGCAAGAAAACCCGTTATGTCCAGCTGCTGGGTTACTGTGTGAAGCCTGAAGAACTCCGTGCAGGCGTGAAGGTACAAGAAGGAGGTGGGATGTTTTGTTTGCACAATCCTCGTATGAGCGATGCGGGGGAGAGGAAACGTTGCCTTCCTACTATTCGATGAGGGCTTTCGGTCAAGGTCCGAGCGTTGCTGCTGTGGAGGAGAGCTGGAGCCTCCGTCCAGTGGTGGTGCATTTACTGGGGCTCGTAACAAGCAGTCGGAGAAAGAGTGCTTACGTTCGAACTTGCAAACGACGGTGGCGTTAAACTCCTGGAGTTGGAGGGATGCTTCACTTTTGAAAGCCAGCACGGTTTCCGCTGACCGCTGACCACGTTGCCGGTCGTCAGTGCAGGTAGGGGTAGAATTTCGACGTAGCCTAGATTATGGCAAGGCACTCGTTCTCATTTGTCGAATAGTTATCCCCGGCCCTGGACAGGTAACGGCTAACGTATGCCATTACTTTCTCCAGTCCGTCGGTTTTCTGAACGACGACGGTGGCTAGACCCGCATTGCTTTCGTGGGCATGCATTTCAGCCTCAGCGCTTTCACCACAGTGTGCGAGGATGGGTAGGGACTGTAAACGACGCTGAAACTCCTTGAAGGCTTCAGCTTGCGGCGCTCCCATTTAAATGGCGCGCGTGCCTTTGTCAGTTGGGTCAGTGGCTTGGTGAAACGCGATAAGTTCGTAAAAAGTCGTCGGTAATACGCGCACAGTCCAGTCCGCGTAGTCTGCGCACAGCTTTCTTATCGCCCGGCGGTCGGAGTAGTTCGATAGCAGCTCTTTTCTGCGGGTCTGGGCGTACTCCCTTCTTGCTAACCATAAGCCATAAATAAACCAGCAGTTCCTATCTGATTCCGTTATCCTGAACGAAATTTCTTGTGCCAACTTCCTGATGTTCTAGTTTGTAGCCAACACAGCATTTTTAAACGGATGGCCTCGTAGCACACGTCTGATAGTGCACACAAAGCGATCGACACGTTCGTTTCATTGCTGGCAGGTCTTCCACTCCCCTTGTTTTATGCTTTGCCATTCGCACCCCTTTTCACCCTGTGTGTGTCATCAAAGCCTCTAGCCATCAAAACAAGATTTCACCTCTCCTTGTTCTCGTGCACCGGCTGTTTTAACGAGGTAGCGTTAAGACTCTCCTTCTGCAGAAAACTGGCTTCGCGTCGTCGACGTTGCGACCGAAAGATCCCTGGAGATGCAACAAGGTGGGCAATACAGGTCACGGGACCTTTTGGGATTATCACAACCTGCGCACCCGATTATGCGCAAACTAACCACAGCGGCAGGCGACAGTTAAATTAATGATTGGTCCCTCGGGAAGCGCAACCTGGGTCGCACAAGACCCACTGGTGGCAGCTCCTGCTATTACAAGGCAGTGCCGCGTGGCTTAACTGCTGCACCGCTGTACCTAGGATGGCTTGATGACTCGCAGGAATCTGTGTGTGTAACGTCTCCCGTGACAAATTCCGCATATATGGTCATTATTAATTCATTACGCTATGCGCGTTCTACCCTTCAGGCGAGCTTAAGTGGCCCTCCAATATCTGCATGTTCAGTGATGGACTCCGCAGTCCCTCCCGGCAATGCTTTCACATCTACACGTGCATCGACCCGTTAGTCTTTCTTTTGTCGTTCTTCATATTTGAGCATATTCGTGTTCCACACCACTACCGCAGAGTCGTTTCTAGTACCTTGACCTCAATGGACCGATTCATTCCCTTGCACATGCGCTTCTGTTGCCTTATTCTTTCATTCAGCTTCACCCTTTGCACGGCTTATCTTCGTGGCTGCAGGTGCCGAGGTTTTCAACTCGAGTTCGTGCACGCCTTTCATCCTACTGCAGCTCCTCATGAGTCAACGGTTCATTTGTGAATCCGCCGTTTTGAATGAAAGCGCCGTACCCGACCAACTCGACCTCAATTATTTGAGCCTTCTTTCTACGGCGGCTGTCTCTTTTCTTCCAGCCTGCAGCTCCTTCTCATTCTGTGACATCTTCGGAGACGTTCGAATGCTGGCTCATTATCCCTCCCATTCTTCTCTCCATGTCGCACTGCCTGCAAAGATATCCAGCCTCATTGTCTCGCTCGTCTGCCTGGCTCTAGACTTTGAACTCTCCACTACAATTTTCGCTCTGTCTGCCATTCTTTCGTACGCATGGACAGAATACGTTCACACACAATTTACCCACAGCAGCAAAGTTGACGCAAAGAAAAACTGCCACGAGTTTGCCACGCATGAACACGTGGGTCAACACATGCACAATCGCACGCACACAGCTCTTACAGAAAAAAAAACATGAAGTATCATGTAGGGTAGACAACTGCTTTCCAGAGACGAAATTATTAATTTCCGATACAGCGTGTCACAGTAGAAAAAACCGGCCGCACTGGCATAAAATCTCCATGCATTCTGCTGAACATCCGGCATCTGACAACGCTAAACTACGGGAAGAAAAAACAGAGAACGCCTTCTTTTGGGGCTGCGATGTCGCAGTCGACGGAACATAGAAACTAAGAAAGATAAAGGAAATGAAATGGGGTTTCTGCACAAATGGTACAGGGAGTGGTGTTCTCGGCAGGCGACACAAAACGGCGAGCAGAACGGCGGGCAGCGCAGCAGACGGCCAGTCCAAACCAAGCGAGCTCGTGCAGCGCGGCGGCACTTCGTCTTTTATCGACGCTTCGTCGTAGTCGGCGCTCTGGCAGCGATCGGCCTAGGCGGATCAGGCGCGGCCGTCGTGGTTCGCTACAATTACCCCGGGAACGAAGAGGAGCCACCCTGGCGACTTATGGCGAGGGCAAGAGGAGCGGGTTTTAGTAAGTCTTCAGGCGGCTGACGTGGACGGTTTCCCGGCCGCGATTGCGCAGGTCTGAAGAGGGGTTGAGCGGCTCAACGATGTAATTGACTGGCGACGTTTGCTGGACAACGCACTAAGGCCCGTGGTATTCCGTGCGAAATTTTGATGACAATCCGGGTGGCGTGCCGGGAACCCAAAGCCAAACTAGAGATCCAACCGCAAAAACGTGTTGCCTGTTAACGTTATCGTGGCGATGCTTTTGGCGGCCTAGGGATTCGGAGGCAAAAGAGCGCGCCAACTGGCGGCAGTCTTCTGCATGCTTTGCGACTTCGGAGAGAGGCGTCTACTCGCAGGCGTCAGGACTATACGGTAATATGGTGTCCATCGTGGACGACGGCTCACGCCCATACAGAAGGAAGAAAGGGGTAAAGCCGGTGCTTGACGGCGTGGTGGTGTTGAACGCGTATGTCACGAAAGGGAGGACGGCATCCCAGTTCGTCTCATCTGCTGCGACGTACAACGTGAGCATGTCTCCGAGAGTACGGTTGAAGCGCTCCGTCAGCCCGTTAGTTTGAGGATGGTAGGCAGTGGTGGTCCGATGTACGATGCAACATTCGGCAAGCAGTGCTTCAACGACGTGGGAAAGGAAGGCGCGGCCTCTGTCACTGAGCAGCTCGCGCGGCGCACCGTGACGAAGGACAAAATGGTGCAGCAGGAAGATAGCTATTTCGCGGCTAGTAGCAGCAGGAAGGGCAGCTGTCTCGGCATACCGGGTGGGGTGGTCGACGACGACGATAATCGGACGGTTCCCAGAGACCGTACAAGGAAGCGGTCCGTAAAGGTCAACGCCAACCCGATCGAAAGGACGTGCTGGGCATGGGAGTGGTTGTGAGGGGCCGGTCACTCGAGGAGTGGAGGTGTTCCGCCGTTGACAGGCGATGCAAGATCGGGCATATTTTCGAACATAGGCGTACATGCCGCGCCAATAGTAACGCTGAGAAATTCGTTCGAATGTTTGCAGCACACCAGCGTGCGCACACTGAGGGTCAGCGTGGTAAGATGCGCAAATTTCGGATCGTAAATGGGAGGGGATCGCGAGGAGCCACCGCCGACCATCAGGCATGTAGTTGCGGCGGTATAGAAGGCCGTCCCGGAGGGCAAAGTGCGGAGCTTGACGCCGTAAAGTTCTAGAAGGCGCTACGTTTTGTGATGAAGACACGGCGCTTTTGAGGGACGCAAGCCACGGGTCTTTCCGCTGCTACACAGGCATATCAGCGATGGTAAGAGACGAAAGTACGGGATCGGTCGCCGAGGAGCAGGCAGCGTCGCTGGGAACGGGTGACCGAGACAAAGCATCGGCGTCGATGTGCTTACGGCCGGAATGGTAGATGACGCGGATGTCAAACTCTTGAAGACGAAGAGCCCACTGAGCGAGGTGACCGGATGGATCTTTAAGCTACGATAACCAGCAGAGCGCATGGTGGTTCGTGACGACGTCAAACTGGCGGCCGTAGAGATAGGGCCGGAATTTCGTTAGCGCCCATACAATAGCTAAGCATTCCTTCTCCGTAACGGAATAGTTGGATTCAGCTTTGGTAAGCACGCGACTCGCATACGCAACTACGTATTCTTCAAAACCATCTTTTCGCTGGGCCAAGACAGCTCCGAGGCCAACGCCACTCGCATCCGTATGGACCTCGGTAGGTGCTGTGGGGTCATAGTGTCTGAGTATTGGCGGCGAAGTCAAAAGATGGCGCAGGGTAGTGAACGCTCCGTCGCACTCGGCCGACCAGCCAGATATGTCATTGGGCCCGCCAAGAAGCTTCGTCAGCGGCGCAATGAGGGACGCAAAAATGCGTACGAAGCGCCGGAAATAAGAACACAAACCTATGAAGCTTCGAAGTTGCTTCAGCGAAAGCGGCTTAGGAAATTGCGCCACAGCACAGAGCTTGGCCGGGTCAGGGAGAATGCCTTCCTTGGAGACGATGTGCCCCAATATTGTCAACTGCCGAGCTCCGAAGTGGCACTTCTTGAGATTCAGCTGCAGTCCGGCGTCTGTCAGACAAGTCAAAACCTGCTTTAAGCGTGCAATGTGTGTGGTGAAATCGGCAGAAAAGACAACACTGTCATCCAGGTAGCAGAGGCAGGTCTGCCATTTCAACTTCCGCAAGATGCTATCCATCATCCTTTCGAATGTAGCGGGAGCGTTGCACACACCGAACGGCATCACGTTGAACTCATAGAGGCCATCGGCTGTAACAAATGCTCTCTTTTCTCTGTCAGGTGCAGCCATCGGTACTTCCCAGTAGCCGGAACGTAGGCCAAGGGACGAAAAGTACTCAGCGCCTTGGAGGCTATCAAGAGCGTCGTCGATGCGGGGAAGAGGGTAGTTGTCCTTGTGGGTAATTTTGCTGAGGCGGCGGTAATCGACACAAAATCGGATTGAACCATCTTTCTTCCTGACAAGTACCACCGGAGACGACCAAGGCCTGTGAGACGGACGGATGACACCACGGCGCAGCACGTCCTCAACTTGTTCGCTAATCACGCGGCGCTCTGCCGCCGACACACGATATGGCCGCTGGCGAAAAGGCGGGTGACAGCCGGTCTCAATGCGATGAGCGACGGTGGAAGTCCGCCCTAGAGGAGTCTGGGCGGCGTCGAAAGCGGAGCGAAACGTCTGTAGTAGAGCTAAGAGCTGCTTCCGGTAGGCGGAAGGAAGAGCGTCGTCGATGGCGGCTTAGAAGAAGGCGTCGGGCAACGGATCGGGTGCCGAATTAGGATGAAGAGCATTGAAGGAGGAACTGCGGGAGGTCACAGGGGCATCCAGCTGGGAGAGAAGGTAGGCAGGTTGAACTGAGCCAAGAGACTCGCCACATAGCAGTGTAAGCGGGCACGAAGACGGATTGTAAATAAGCATTTTCGCCAAACCTCCGTGAACATCGAGAACAGCGTACGGCAGCGGAAGGTTTTTGCGATGGACGAAGGAAGACGATGACGTAAATAAAACTGGGACAGCGGGCGTGGCAGGGCACGAGAGGACTACAAGCGCTGAAGCCTCCGGAGCGATGTCGACGTCTTCAGTTACTGTGATCTTCTGCGGACACGGGGAATGGTGGTCGTCGGCCGGTTCGTCAGACAATACAGAAAATTCTACCTCTGCGCGGGCGCAATCTATCACGGCGTTATTTTTTGATAGGAAGTCCCACCCGAGAATTACGTCGTCGGAACAAGACGGCAGGACCACGAACTCAACACTGTACAAAATGTCGGCAATGACAACCCGCGCTGTGCATGCGGCCAAAGGTGCGATCCTCTGTTCGGTAGCAGTACGAAGCGACAAACCCGAAAATGATGTCGTCACTTTTCGTAACCGACAGCACAGTCTCTAATGAATGACAGACACAGCAGCACCCGCATCGACAAGCGCGTACACAGAAAAACCATCGACTGAAACCAATAAAATGTTCGCGGCCGAAAGTTGAGGCCTTGAGATGTTTGAAGAGCACGCAGTTCTTGCCTCGGGAACTTCGAAATTTAGTTTCCCTCGTCAGCAGATGTAGGGCGACGGCGCATAGGTGAAAGTGGACGGCGACGTGGGGACGGGGATCGACGGGGCGTATACGGACGATCGTCAGTGGCGTAGGGATCCGGAGGTGGAACAGAACGGAGCAGCTGAGGTGAGCAGGCAGGAGGCGCAACCGCTGTAGGGGCGACCATGCGGCGACGACAGTGGCGGGCCACATGTCCGGGGAAGCCACATGAAAAGCATATCGCACGATTGTCCGGTATGCGCCAAGGGTTGTAATATGGCGAAGGGGAAGGATGAAGCGGAGCCGCTGGTGGGGCTGGTGCCGGGCGCAGAACAGGCTGACGAGGTGGTAACACCGCAGGCCGTGCAGCGACGGCGGCGTACGTCAAGGGCGCCGACACAGGGGTGGATTGGCTATAATGTGCTACGGCGCCAGCGTACGTCAAAGCAGGGACGGAAGGAACTTCAGGGGGAGGAGGAAGAGCTTCGGCCACTTGTTCGCGGATGACGCGCTGCAGCGAAGGCACAAGAGAAGAGAAAGCGGCAGTACTCGGGTGGACGAGATACAGTTGTCAAGCAACTTCTTCGCGAATATACTGCTGGATCTGGGGCAGCAGTAGCGACTGGTCGGAGTCAGATGTCAAAGCACCCAGAGGCTCCGGTGGTGAGAGTGGAGAGCGAGTGAGAAGACGGCACTTACGGAGTTCGTCGTAGCTCTGGCATTGCGCTATGACGTCGACGACGGTGGCTGGATTTTTGGCGAGAAGCGTCTGGAATGCGCCCGAGCACGCAGGCTTTGCTCAGCACGCAGTTTCCGCACCGCAGGCCGGCCGAAGACGTCAGCGAAATTCCGCTTAAAGGCGGACCACGATGTGAGGTCAGCCTCGTGGTTGCGATTGCACAGATTGGCAACGTCCGTCAGATAGAAGATGACGGTGTTCAGTTTTAGAGGATCGTCCCATTTGTTGTGGGAACTGACCCGCTCGTACGAGGCTAAGCGGTCCTCGACGTCGTGGTCCCCGGTACCGCTGAAGACAGCGGGATCGCACTGGCGCAAAGCTCCAGCGCAGACGACTGTCGGCGGCATTGGGGCAGGAGTGTGTGGCACAAGGATCGGCGGCTCTTCAGAATCTTCAGGCATGGTGAAAGTCGGAAGCGGATGGCCTTGAAGCGCCAAGAAGGCAGTAAATCCGCACCTCCACCAAGTGAAAGGGTGTTTCTGCACAAATGGTATGGTTTGGTTTATTGGGGTTTAAGGTCCCAAAGCAACTTAGGCTATGAGGGACGCCGTAGTGAAGGGCTCCAGAAATTTCGACCACCTGGGGTTCTTTAACGTGCACTGACTTCGCACAGCACACGGGCCTCTCGAATTTCGCCTTCATCGAAATTCAGCCGCCGCGGCCGAGATCGAACCCGCGTCTTTCGGGTCAGCAGCCGAGCGCCGTAGCCACTGAGCCACCGCGGCGGGGCGTTTCTGCACAAATGGTACAGGGCGTGCTGTTCACGGCAGGCGACACAAAACGGCGAGCAGAACTGCGGGCAGCGCAGGAGACGGCCAGTCCAATCCAAGCGAGCTCGTGCAGCGCGGCGGCACTTCGTGTTTTATCGACGCTTCGTCGTCATCGGCGCTCTGGCAGCGATCGGCCTAGGCGGAGCAGGCGCGGCCGTCGTGGTTCGCTACAATTACCCCGGGTACGAAGAGGAGCCACCCTGGCGACTTATAGCGAGGGCAAGAGGACCGGGTTGTAGTAAGTCTCCAGGCGGCTGACGTGGACGGTTTCCCGCCCGCGATGGCGCAGATCCGAAGAGGGGTTGAGCGGCTCCACGATGTAATTGACTGGCGACGTTTGGTGGACAACGCGATAAGGCCCGTGGTATTCCGTGCGAAATTCCATGCGAAAAAAAAGGGCGCACACGCACACACGCGCACACGCGCACACGCACACAGGCCCACACGCACACACGAGAGAAGCCAACAGACACAGAATCCAAGGGGCACAGGGGATTTTTTAATTAGATTATTTAATTTGTGGGGTGGATCAATTGATAATATTACTGAATATGTTATCGTTTAAAGCCAATTTATTAGAACAACAGAAGAAAAACAACCACATGCAGCCGGTGGGATCCGCACCCACGACCTCCGAATTACGCGTCCAGTGCTCTACCGCTGAGCTACGGCGACGGCTGTCAATTCTGCTGCTTTCAGGGGTATTTATGTTTGCAAATAACCTAAATTTGGGAGTGTTCACCAGCGCCACCCACGTTCTTAAGCCGCGGACGTAACACGTCCTGAGTTACCGCTGATGTGACGTAGAACGTCATCGAGCGGCGAGGGTGGAAGCTGTGTGAGAACCCTCTTATGCTTCCCTTGGCGTCAAGGCTGCCAGAACCGAGGCCCTCGCTAAGCAATTAAGCAAACAGGAGAAGGGGCTAGAGGGGCTCGTTATAAATATGAGAGAAGCCAACAGCCCCAGAAACCAAGGGGCACAGGGGATTTATTAATTAGTTTGTTTATTTTGTGGGGTTGATCAATTTATAATATTACTGAATATGTTATCGTTTAAAGTTAGTTGATTACAAAAGCAGAAGAAAAAACAACCACATGCCACCGGTGGTATTCGAACCCACGACCTCCGAGTTACGCGTCCGGTGCTCTACCGCTGAGCTACGGCGACGGCGGTCAAATCTTCTGCTTTCGTGGAAATTTATGTTTGCAAATAACCTAACTTTGGGAGTGTCTACCAGCGCCACCCACGTGACTCAGGCGTTTGTCGATGGCGTCCCTGTTCTCGGGCTGCTTGACAGGGGTGCTGCCGTCCCGGTGATTCGCCGCGAAATTCGCAACGTGACGACGCCCCTAACTTTTCTCTTCCAGCTTGCAGTGCATCCACCCCATCGCAGCTTCCGCGGCAGGCGTTTCTGTCAACGACTTAGCATATTCCGTCGATTTCGTTGTGCTGCGTGAGTGTTCTCACGATGTCATCCTCGGCTGCGACTTCCTCTCAACCCACCGTGCAGTGGTTGATTGTGCCCGGTCTGAACTTGCACTTTCTTCAGTGTGTAACGTTTCCGTGTGCGACCTGGCTCTGCGCTCTCCTAAGCTTCTTGTGGCTGCCGACATCGATATACTACCCATCTCTTCTGCCCTCGTTTCGCTCCGAACTGTCTCTACCCGCAGCAGCCGTGCTCTCTTCACACACACCGCAGCAGGCTCCCGCCATCACCGTCCTGTGATTTCTTTCACCATTTTCACAATCTGCGAAAGTCACTGCGCCATTTATGTCTCCAACGTTTCTGCTTGGCCGTCCTCTATCCTTCGCGGTGAATGCCTCGGTAGTATCGAAGGACAAGACCCTGCCCTTGCCTCCGAGTTCTCCAATCACCGTGCCTGGCTTCAGGTTGCTGCCCTGGAATATTGTGCGACCACGCCTAATCCGCTTCTCGTCGACGTCTTTCATCGCGCCATCGCGCCCACCTTCCGCCCACTCAACGTGAGCGGATACGGACACTTCAGCAAGGTTTCAGCACGTCTTTTTACCTTTCCCAGCCTTCTTTGGGCCGTGCGGTGGCCGTCAGTCATAAAATTCACGCAAGTACGCACACTCCCTTGCACCAGAGACCGTACCGCGTCTCGCCCACTGAGCGCCGCGTCATCCGTAATAATGTCGACGATATGCTTCAGCGCGGCATCATACAGCCCTCTCACAGCCCTTGGGCGCCTCCTGTCGTCCTGGTGACGAAAAAAAGATGGCTACATCCGGCTCTGTGTGCACTACCGCCGTTCCAACCAGATTACCCACAAGTATGTTTACCTTCTACCTCGAATCAACAGCGCACTGAATTCCTTGCAAGAAGCGGAGTACTTTTCGTCCTTAGACTTGCGCTTCGGCTACTGGCAAGTCCCAATGGCTGCCGCTGACCGGCCGAAAATCGCCTTCGTCACCCCAGACGGCCTGTATAAATTCGACGTCATGCCATTCAGCCGATGAATTGCCCCAGCCACATTCGAGAGAATGATAGATAGTATTCTCAGCGGGCTCAAATATGAAACATGTCTATGCCATTTGGGTGACATTGTCGTTATTTTCAAAGATTTATCTTCCCATGTAGTGTGCCTTCAATGTGTACTCGTGTGCCTTACGGTAGCCGGGCTATAACTAAAACTGAAGAAATCTTACTTTCGTTCCACAAGGCTGGCGATATGTCATCTCCAAAGATGGCGTTCTTCCTGACCCTGCCGAACTTCGCTGCGTAGCTGACCTCGCCGAACCGACCATTTTAAAAGAACTTCGCAGTTTTATAGGCTGGTGTTTCTACTTCTGCCGCTTCATGCGGAATTTCGCCTGTATAATCGCGCCTTTAACACAGCTTCTAGCCGACAGCCCGAATCTCTCGTCTTGGTTACCCGCCTGCGATGCCGCATTCGACTCTTTCAGTCGCCTGCTGGTCTCCTTCTCAATACTCCACCATTATGATCCCGGCTGTCCAACCGAAATTTACGCTGACACGAGCAGTGAGGGTTCGGCTCAGTTCATGCCCAACTGAAGTCTGGGTATCCGGAGTATGTTGTCGCTTACGCCAGCCGCGCCCTCACCAAGGCCGAATTCAACTATTTTGTCACAGAAGAAGAAAGGCCCGCCATCATTTGGGCGATTGCCAAGTTCCGCCCTTACTTGTGCGGCCGGCCGTTCTCTGTCGTCACCGACCATCATGCCCTCTGCTGGCTGTCCTCCCTCAAAGATTGTTCTGGCAGACGCCCGCTGGCCTTTACGTCTCCAGGTGTTTGATATTGACGTCATTTATCGCTCGTTACGTAACCACTCAGACGCCGACACACTTTTCCCGTTCACCGCTCCCACGAGATTCCGCCTCTGCCTTCGTCTGTGCCTACGATTCCTCGTCGTTCGGCGTCTCTGATATGCTCTCCGAACAACTGAAGAATCCTTGCAAAAACTTGCTTCTCACCTCCCTGAAAATGCCTAGCCTTCCAACTCGAAGGCTAAGCATTAGTGGGGGGAAGGCTAGGCCTCCGCCCACTCCAACTGGGAAAAGTACTTCCGTTAGTAATCTACGCGTATAATACGGCTACGCAGAAAAAGGTCGAGAGCCTAAATCCACCATGGACACCATCCTTCCCTATCTCCCTGAGCCATCCAAGATAACATCCCTTTCCGAAGCTCACATGTATGCCGAAGAATGTCCACAACTTGAGCGCTCTTTCACCACACAGCTCCAGCGGCACCAGAAGCACCAATAGGACACCACGGACCCTCCCGTGTCATATCCCTCCGGCGCACTCGTTTGGCTCTGTGTGCCTTCCTACACTCCCGGCCTCGCCACGAAACTGCTTTCCCGCTATCACGGCCCTTACCGCCTTCTTCAGCGAACTTCTCCCGTGAATTACATACGTGAGTCCCTTCATAGGTGAGCCCCTTCACCACTCTCCGGATGATCGTCGTTGTGGGGGTGAAACTGCACTCGTCGAGCGTCTTAAGCCCTACTATGATCCGCCCATTCTTTCCTCACCGTAAAAGGCCAGGGTGACTCCTTTTTCGGCGGGGAAATAACAGTAATCGGAACAAACGGCAGCCGTTCAACCGGTGGGACGAAGTGGACGACAAAGTGGAGTTCTCCATCCTGGGTGACTCCTATGCCCCAAACCATGGCGAATCCCCCACTGTGGACATGTGCTACCGTTTTTCAGGCAACATTCACTACGACTCCTCTGCATGTGCCGCAGTGACGCTCTTCGAAGAACAATCAGCGACCTGTGCTTCGTATACACACCTTTACTGTGCTGACTGCAGTTCCGAGAGCAGGGAGACAGTGGAAATGGCTTGTGAACCAAACTCCTGATTTGGATTGACTTGGAGCCAAACAGAACTCAATGAATCGGTGGTGGCGTAGCAAAAAGCACGTTCGGCGGTCGGCGAAAGCTCTCGGCCTTGTACAATTGAAACTTATTGCGAACTTCCGAGATAAAGAGTGCAAAGTTATTAAAACATTCCGGAAAAGCACACAATGAGCTCCGCTGGATGCGATCAAAGAACATAAATCTGGCCGTGTCTCTTATTATACACAAAGCGATAACGCGGCGTGCCGGCAGCTTAAAAGAATGAAGAAACACTGTACAGACCGGCGGTATTTTTGCATTGGACCACAAAAAGGTAAACATACTTGATTGCTAGAGGTAAACTGCGAAATTGGGAAACACTTCATTTATATCCAGCCCATTCTCAAGAGTGAAGTTACAGGATTCTTGCTTCGCTTCTTAAGGCTTTTACAGCTGGACAGGTGCCCGGCACATGAACGAAAATAACAAGCAAACGATTCGGAAGAAAAGAACTGCTCAAAAGAAAGAGCACAAGATAAAAAACAAAACAAAACTTAGAAAAGAGGGAGGTGTACAGGGGTCTTCGGCGGCGGCTCACGTCTGTGCTCTCGGAGAGAAAAGAAATACAGAAAAAGACGGGAAAAAGAGCTGCTGGAGAGAAGAGTGGAAGCCGTACTGAGTCGCAACGCAGCAGCAGCGAGTAAAGTGTATGGACATCGCCAGTGGTGAAAGCACAGAATAGGTCTGAGACGCACTTGCATGTTGCCGACGTAAACGAGTAAAGAAAAAAATCAAACATTAAAAGGACGAGACACTTCTGCTGTACGGAACTCCTTTAGGACGACGAGTAAAGACGGGCAGAGTGGAATATTACTAGACACATGAAAAAACATCGCATTCCACACCAGGGAGACGAAGTTTGAGAGACAGAGGCAAATACGGCACACTGACCGCTAATATTAGAAAATGTAGTTATTGCACTATTGAGAGAAGAAGTGATGTGCACAGTGAAAAGATGAAGCCTACTTGAAGAAGTAGGAGTAAACCTAGTAGGTGTTTTTATTAAATACAAAAAGCCTTAAGACAAGGTACTATCTAAAAAATCAGCCCCGCTCCGGTTATTACCTTGAATGTTACGACTAAAATCACCGTCAATGATAATAGGTTTTTCACAAAAGCAAAAGTCAGGAAAAGCATAAAAACTGAGAAAAAAAGGCGTCAGAGCAACCAGATGGCGACGCCGAGGATGACGTGCAACTCAAGAGCCAGGACATCCGACTTAGTAGTGGTCATCGCCTCCGGTAAAGTTATCGCTCTAGTCGATACAGGAGCCTATTATTCGATGACGAATGGAACATTCGGCGTGTAATTCGGGAAAGTTACGACCGCTTACGGCGGCCAACTAATTCGCACAGCAGGAGGAACATGCCTATTCTGGGACCTTCGTAGTGTTACAACAATGTTCCCACGCCATAAAATTATTCATCGATTTCGTGAAAGGACATTTGGCAATCACTGACCTTCAATCAAACTTCGTCATTCTTTCGGCCGACGAAGCCAGTAATTCGGTGACAAACGAGGAGCGCCATGTTCCCCTTAGTAATCTGGATGAACCCCGATAAAGCGTCGTAGGGACAGTAGGTGCCACGGACGCAAAAATCATGGAAGCTCTGATCGAATGGATCATTGGGTTGCTTGTAGAGCGAGGAACCGGCGTCGCAAGATTCATTGCAAATTTTTGTAATTCCCAAGCTGAAATGCTGCCGACGAACTTCAGTGAAGAATACCGGGACATTTAGAAAGGATCTAAAATTGCGTTCGTCGAAAAAACATTCAATGTTCGCGATGCCTTCGCCCTCTCCGATCGAGTCCAAAAAGAGTCATCTAAGAAAGATCACAAGCACGTCTTTGACGTAAATCCAGCCCGTGCCCGGAACAAATCATACCAGGACCTCAACCTGCTTCGAAGCTGCAGCGAGCGCTTTTGGCCATCGCGAAGGTCCGAAAAACGCTGATTGGCAAGCAGCGCATTCTGCAACACCCATGTTTGAGCTAATTCGTATCAATCTATCTTGAAACATGTTCGCAGCACAAAAACAACCTGAACACGAAGAAAACACACATTTCAAGACGAATGCAGCAGTTCCAACTAAGTTTTTATTAGCACATGAACAAGCTTAGCTAGAGGGCTATTATCGCCTCGTTAAAGTCAACTGTCTTTGTCCAAAAGACCCACTTCATTATCACGAAGAAACAAGGATGGGGTGCTGGGACATTCACTAAACATTTTCTGCTGTGATGCGCCTCAATAATATCTTTCACTCTGATCCTTTCCGCACCCAAGGAAATTACTGTCCCAAAAAATGGGTTTACAGGCGCTATTCAGCAGTGGATACCAAGATTTCTGCCTTTCTCGTGTGTGACCTGAACGTAGTGTTCCTTGCCTCTGATTCGGTTTGACGAATTCCCGTCCTATTACAAGTGAGTGGAATGCTGTAAACTAACTATCTTGGCAGTGTGACTGGCGAAATAAAAGTGTCGTTTGAGAGTACAATTCAACTTTTCCTTTTTCTTCACCATTGAAGAAATTTTGATAGCTTGCTTGGCTTGGAGAAGAGCCCGTTTATGTTGTACATTTTTGCAACTTCCTTAAGTTTATAAAATACTCTGTGAAGGTACAGAACGGCCTGAGTAGCCAGCTTCTGATCTTCCTTGTCTTGTTTTTTAGTGCTCTTTTCCTTTCACAGCAGGCTTTCTGCAACACCTGAAAGATTATCCGGAAGAAAGCCGGACAGGGGCAGATTCTCTCTTTGTATTTTAAAACTTTCAAACATTTTATATGAACATCATTTTTCCAACACGGAATTGAGGCTAATCATGGCACTTTCTCTTTTCAATACCTTCAAATGAGTACAGCTGTCGGGGATGAGCCCCTTTGGTGACCGACGATTGTACGTCGACCATAAATGCACTACTGAAAATACCTCTCCCCCTCCTTTTTGCTCGTGCTGAGAATTTGTTTCAAGATGGATCGATATCAACTAGAAGAAAAATCGGTGTTGCACAGTATTTCTGCTATACAGGTGCTTTTCCTTCCCAATAAGATAGCAAGTCTTATTGCACATGCGTGAATTAAATCGCCGTGCCGACCTGCAGTGCAGCACTCTTTCTTTCTGCATCAAACAAGGGCTTGTCCCCCTCAAAGTTCAAGCATTTCTAGAAGTTGGGTTACCGTTCGTGGGCCATGCTAGAAGATCGTGCAAGGTACTCAAGTACGAACGTTGGTGTGAAGTTCGACTCTTAAGGATTGGCATCGTGTGCTTGTTGAAGAAGGAAAAGATCCATATGGAGCCGCAAGAGTGTTAAGAGTATATAGTTCTTGTGGCATCGGGTCCTCCTTTTTCCACCGGCAAGGAGAAAGAAGCAGATGGCGCCTAGCAGGGTCGACATCGTGGGTGTTGTCGAGTTCTCAGATGAAATTCGCAACATGCTTGAAAACGGGCCAAATTCTGCTTTGAGCCCACTGCAGGGAAGCCGGTACTGCCCTTGACGCAACCTATAGCACGAAGAGGAAAGGGCTGTGGCAATCAACGTGTGTCACTATTTTAAGCGCTTGCCTACGCAAAAAAAAAAAAAAATGTGGTCGCCTGTTTAAAAAAACACGGCCTAATAGTCCAGTCGGAGAAAGCGGGTGGAATTGTGGCAATTCGTGTTGGAACGCGTCAACGTCGCGTTGAAAAACTATGGTCACATCAAATCTTTCAAAATGTTAAAATGAAAACAGAGCGCTTGCACACGTCTGGCTTTCCTCCAGATACTTCCTCAGCACTTGCAGAGAGCCGACAAAAGAAAAGTAGTAGAGGCTGGCTACTCAGATATTTCCGTACCTTTACAGAGTACCCATAACCTTAGGAAAATTTCAGAAATGTACAACGTAAACGTGCTCTTCTCCGCGCCATACAAGCTATATAAAATTTCTTCCATTATAGTGAAAAGAAAGCCGAACTACAGTGTCAAACACGACCTTTGTTTCATCCAGTGCACTACCAAGACAGTTTACAGCATTCCACTCAAAGTAATGGAGTACACGGTGATCAAACACGACGTTCCTTAAATGACACAGCCAAAGAACGTTACGACCAGGTGTCGCAGACGGGGAAGGTAGTAATCTTGCAATCCGCTTCGAGATTGTGCGTGTAAACCATTTTTTCGGAAATCTAAGTTTCCTGGGCGCAGAAATGACCATATTTAGAAAAACTATTGAGGCGTATTACACGAGAAAAGCGTTTGGTGAATCTGTCAGCATGAAATCTTTGTTTCTTCATGATAATAAACTGGTCTTTTTGGACAAACACGCTTTACTGCCAAGAGGCGATAATAGCACTCTACTTAAGCTTGATATTTCTAAATTAAAATTCAGTTTGAAGTGCAGCATTCGTCTTGTCGAGTGTGTTTTCTGCGTGTGCCCATTTTTCACGGCCCACGAACGTGTTTAGAGATGGATCGTATTCTAATCAACCACCACGCCTGGCCTCACCGCCAAAGTTATTACGGTATGTCACCGCAAGAACGACAAGCCACCCGGAACTAAGTGGAAGTAATGCTTCGCGACGACGTCATCGAGCCTTCAAAGAGCCTTCGGGAGGCACCAGTTGTTCTTGTTCGCAAGCAAGACGGCACACTTTAATTCGGTGTTCATTGCCGCCGCGCGAACAACATACGTTCTTTATTTCTTTATTTCATTTCATTTTGTCACCGATGGAGCTCAGGAAGGGCTACTGGCAAAGTGAGGTCGATGAAATCGATCGCGAGAAGACCGCATCCACCACTGCTGATGGCCCCAACGAGTAATTGTGGTGCCATTTGGTCAGTGTTCCGCCTCACCGACGCTTCAGAGAGTAATGGATACATTGCTGGCAGGCTTCAAGTGCTAAATTTCTCTGGTATATATAGTTGATCTTGCCTTCACTTCAAACTTTGAAGAGCACCTAAACGGGCTTCCAACAGTACCAAAGGCAATGAAGACATGCAACCTAACCTTGAAAGCAGAGAGGTGCCACTTCGCCGATGAACAGCTACTGTTTCTATGTATAATGATTATCAACGAGGATATGCCGGGACACGCAGAAAACAGCTACTACCGCACTGTTTCCGCCGCTGGGATCGAAGGAAGTTGAGCGCATATTCCTTGTCCTTTGCTTATATTACCGACGATTTCTCTAGAATGTTTCGCGTATCGCTGAGCCTGTGACCCAACTGGCAAAGGCAGACGTGCCATTTAAATGGGAAGCGCCACGAGCAGATGTCGTCAAGGAAATTCAGCGTCGTTTAAACTCGCCGGCGATCCTCGCACACTTCGATTAAAACGCCGAGACGGAAAATTATGCCGAAGCAAGCAGCGTGAACCTGGACTCCGTCCTCGATAAGAAAACCGACGGTTAGGAAAAAGTAATCACATACGCTTTCCGTTCCGTGTCAAAGGACCAGGCCAACTCATCATCATCATCAGCCAGACTACACTCACTGCAGGGCAAAGGCCTCTCCCATGTCTTTCCAATTAACCCTGGCCTTTGCCAGTTGCGGGCACTGTATCCCCGCAAACTTCTTAACCTCATCCGCCCACCTGACTTTCTGCCACTCCCTGCTACGTTTGCCTTCTCTTGGAATCCACTCCGTTACCCCTAAGGACCAGCGGTTATCTTTATCTTACCTTCGCATTACATGCCCTGCCCAAGCCCATTTCTTCTTCTTGATTTCAACTAGGATGTCATTAACCAGGCTAACTATTCCGCAACTAAGGAATAGTGCCTTGCGACCATATGGGCTACGTTGAAATTCATCCCCTACCTGTACTGATTGACCGTTCAAGGTGCCAAGTGGTCACCACTCATTGTTCTGGTTTGCCAATTTGAAGGACCCCTCTGGCCGCATCGCTCGGTGGAGCAAGCGCCTCTAGAAGTTTGACGTCACCGTAGTTGAGAAACCCGGACGCCGCCACCGGACGCCGCCACCGGACGACGACGAGGACGCCTTCCTTGACTCATCGGCTCCAGCTCATCTGCAAAGCAGCAGCGCTTAGACCAAGACCGAAAACGCCTCATCGAGTACTAGGAAGGCGAGGTTTCTTCACGCCTCCTCTCCCCTTTTGCCCGCCTCGTTCAAGAGAAGATTGTCTTCCCTCTGTGCACCGAATGATGTCCTCGTGGAGATCTTCCCAGCGAAAAAAATAGGTTACATCCTTGTTGTACAGGCGAGTCTTCGTAAAAAATTTCTACAGGCTTTTTGGAGTAGCAAGCCAGGGCAGGTTACCACCAGCCGAGCTCTCCACCTTTTAAGGCGGAAGCCTTTAATGCCTCATCGTTGTAAGCAGGAGTTGTCGACAGAAAATGTCACGCTTTTCAATTGGTTGAAATGCTCGTGACGTCACAGTGCGCGAATTTCAAATGGGGCCAATTGTACTTTGGCTACTAACCATGCAACCAATCAAAGGGATCGTATAGTGATGCTCCAACTAAGTGGGACTGAGTTTAGTTAATTGCTTAATTAATCAATTAGCCTAATTAAGATAGAGTAGAATCAAAAGGTCAGAAGAAAGAGGAAATGAAAAGACGCGCGTCGCAACGACAACAGCGTCCGCGGAAAAAGACGCTGCTGAAAAAAACAGATAAGTACGAAGCCGCGTTCGCTCCACCACCACGCACTTCCCCACTCAGTTCGACGTTGCTCGTTTCATATACATTGTGTCGAACATCCTAGACAGTTCCAACATTTGACAGGTGAATGACAGAACACGATAGATAGAAATATAATAATATAAATATGAAATAGCCTAATTAACCTTTCTAGTTAGACCGCATAAATCAATAAAACCGAGAACGAAATTGGTAGAGTTTGGGAATCGAACCAGGGTCTCCGGAGTGCGATACGAGCACGCTAGCCACTCCGTAATGCCAGCTGAATGGTTTTGGAATGAACAAAGGCGCGTCTAGCTAATACGGCGTCTTCGTTCACTCCCATCTTCCCCCTTTCCCTTACGGCGAGGTGCAGGTGTCCACCCAGATATGCGAGAGAGATACATTTCCTTTCCTCAAAAAATAAATTTACCGTCCAGCAAGACGTACAGCCGAATTGGCGATGGCGTTCTGTGGACTCCCTGGCAGCGTTGCAAGACGCTGTCGTGTTCCACTCTTACAGGCGAAGCTTAACATGTTAACCACACATCAGTAACACACGCAGACAGCCAATGGACGCGTCATTCGCTGGCAGCACCTGAATCATCATTCACAACCACATTCGTGGCAGAATGCTGTACTCAGGCTTTCGCCTTGCACCCACTTTAGCCGCCAAAGTGACTCCTAACTTTTCCTCTCATTCAATTTCCTTTCATTCTCTCTCTATAGGCTTCACACGATAAACGGACAGATGGATATCGCGGGTTTTTTAGCATTCTCAACCGCATTCAAAAGTATTACTTTCCTCAACTGCCTGCTGATGTAGCACATTATCTGAAAACGTGCCGAGATTGCCAGCTACGAAAGACCCCTCCCACCAGAAAAGTAGGATTTCTGATCCCTATGAAAGCATTTCCCTCGCGGCATTTCCAGCTGGGCGGCGGTGACCTGTTTGATCCTTTCCTGAAGTCAACGCTTGGAAACAAGTGGATCATCATAGCGAACTGCTGCGCGGAGGCAAAAGCCCTACCATACGGAACAGCAGCACAATTCATCAAATTTTACGTGGAGTCCATTCTTTCTCCGACTCTCCGAGACGGTGCCCACCATGTGCTCCTCACGGACAGAGGAGGGCCGAACCAACACTAGCCATCATGCGCTGCAGCCAAACAAGCCACCGGAGAACTGCATTCTATGCGCAGCCAAAATAACTGACAAAGCGCCTGAATAAATCCATCGCCGATATGCTCGTCATGTATGCAAATGGGGAACACAAGCCCTGGAATTTCAGCGGGCCTTACATCGCCTTCGCCTAAAACATTGCAGTGCCGGAGACCACCAAGGTGATGCTTTTTAGGCTCATCTATGGCAGAAAGCTCACGACCGCGCCCGGCACCATGCTGCCCAACGTTACTGAAGAATACGTCGACGTCGTCGCCTAGCTTCAAAGCGCTGTAAACGCCTGACGACCTGCCCGATTACGGATCAAAGACCTGCAGCGGGCCGACGCCAGACGCTCCAACCTGCGAAGACGCAACGGGAAATGCAAGTCAGGCGACGTAGTTGGGTTCGGAAGCCCATTTGCAGGCGCGGATTGAGTGAAAAACGTTTGCGCCGCTAGTCCCGTACAAGGTTTGAGGACCGCTTGGGGAACTGGACGACGAAGCGGTCTGGGTGGTAATGACTGCATCGCAGCGACGCCACATGCGACCAGAAGTCGTCCATGTTGTCCGTCTAAAGGCTTTTTATTCGCGCTAAAGGACGCTGTGTTATCGCTCTTGGGGTTTATTTGTGCAAACCCCGTTTTATTTCTTTCTAATCACCCTATTTGTTTTAATGCATTGTGTAAATGTTTCTTTGAGATGGTAGTAATGCCACAGATTCTTTATAGCGTTCATTTCTTCCTTCCTCAAAGCTTCCCGTTCACTTCTTTTGTTCATTTCGCTATTTATTTATTTATTTATTGAAGAAGATGGGCATTAGCCCAGCCACACTGCCATCGTTTCGAGCGGGATCCTGCTCAAGCTGACCGACGGCGGACCACCACTGGTTCACCGCTGCTTCTGTCGTCCTCGGTGTCACCAAATCAACCACGCTTACATTTGTTGAAGTTTCGGTTTGCCGTCCCCGTCTGCCCTGGAAATCCGCAGCCACACGCTACCGACCCCCGGAATGCCTGCCGATGCCATTTATCAAGCTGCGCAGGTTGGCCCGGCACTACTATTTTCCGGTTCCCTCCACCAGCGGTAATCCGCCCTCTTCGGTGGGACTGACGAACAGAATGCAGAAAACAGGCTTACATCAAACGAACGGGTGAGCACGTGTAACAAGTGGGGCGACGCTACAAAATTGGACAATGACATCTTCTATTTGACGGGTGCTGCGAACCTGTGATATCGCGACCACGAAGGAGATCTCTCCACGTGGGCCGCCTTCAAGACGAATCTCTCTGAAGTGTTCGGTCGTCCTACTGTCCAAAAGTTCTGTGCCGAGCAACCCTTGCGCGAACGTTGGCAGCAGTCGGGCGAGATCTTTACCAGCTACATCGCAGGTGTAGTCAATCTGTGCTCACGCGTCAATGCCCAGATCCATAATTAAATAGTTTTGAGGCGCAAAAAACAGACAAGACACAGAGGTAGGTGACAGGACGAAGCGCCAACTTCCAACTGGTTTTATTGCATGCATGAAACGTACTTATATAGCTTGTCGTCACATTCGCAGGTGGGTCACCTAAAGCTCAGGAACGACATGATAAGGCACGCTCCAGGAAATTCTTTTCACTTCTGTACAATAGAATTCATGTGTCGCTTACGCACAAGTTGCCTCTCTTTTTGATAAAAAGCGCTTCTATCAACTCCGTAGAATTAGTATCATTGCTTTTGCCCAGAATGCGCACATCAGTGAAGCATGGCTCACAATTGTGGGACGGGCACTTCTTAATGCTTTTAGTTAGATGTGTGCCTTCCATGTACTGCTCTACGTTTCTCTCATATTCCCTCGTTCGCTCATTCAAGCACCCGCCCGTCTGACCTACGTGGGAGTGCCTACAAGACATCGCGATTTCATAGACAACCCCTTCAGCACATTTCACGAATGATCTCCTGTGCTTTGTTCCGCAGCCTCGTTCCTTGGTGTTCTCTTTATCGGTACGGAAGCAATAGCTACCTAGCTTTCTCGGTGCAGAAAAGGCGAACCGTACAGCATGGCGGCTAGCAATTTTTTTTTTTCAAATTATGGGTCACACGATACACGTATGGCACCACCACTGGTCTTACCTCTACTCGACGGACCTCTGGTTTAGCTCTACCTGTACCATTCTTTGTCTTGTTTAGAGGACATTCAACCACCGCTGTCACGAGCGAGCGGGGGAACTCTGCTGAAAACCCCAAGCCAATTGGTGATTAAAATTATCCCGCATTTTGTGAGGGCATGATTTTTTAAGTGCCGATTCAAGGCAAAGCGAAGAAATTCCGCGTTTCACAGGTTTGCAATGGCAGCATTCAAAAGGTAGCAGCTCCTTTTTTGCCCGCGGAAAATACGACCCAAAGACCCGATCACCACAGAACTCAATTTTCAAGTCTAAAAACTGTAATTAATCATAATCGGGTAGTTCGCGCGTTAACTCAAGACATTTTAAATGCTCTCTAAAGGCAGATAAAACACTGTCCACTGCTTCCTTAAGGTTGTAAAGACGTTCTTTAGTTGAAACAATCATAAAATCATCAACATACCTTGGAACTTTAAAAACCTTGTCAACTAGCCCAGCAGCAAGTGCTCTTAGAATGCCCAGATGTCTGAGGCTGAAAAAAAGCATATTCTGAACGATATTCAGGAGGATACATTTCAAATGCTGCTCACCCGACTTGTCCGCACCGTTTCAGAAGTTGTCTCTGCCGGAGTTACGACGAGCAGCGGAATAAGAGGCTCTTCACTCGCTAGCCCGCCGCGCCTGTCGAGTCGCTTGCCGGCTGTCAGCTACACCTGACCATTCGGCGCTCTGAACGCAGCTAAAGGACTTCACACGTAAAAAAGTTGCTCGCCAACTTTTGCTCTCCCTTCTGCCATCGCACTCCAAGCCGTCTGCATACATGCTGTTCGACCTTTTCCATGTCGTCACCGAACATGTGGCTGAAGCCCTAACACAGGCCCCACCGGCTTCGTCGGCACCTCAGCCCGCCCCTGTCACTGCCCACTCACCTACGCTGAAGCCGTTGCACGGCCAAGGCCACCTGACTGTCTACCGCTCGCGCTACGCTACGCCTCAAGGTCCTGTGTATCATGACCCTCAAGCGACGAGGCCTTTTTTCCGACGACTACCATGAATCGAATAACCCTGGCGTAGAGGCGACAATCGTCGCATCTATTATTCTTGCGGATTGCTTGGCCATGCGGCCCGGCTCTGTCGTCATTGTGTGCGAGTTTCCCCACTGCCTCCCCGAGCTGCCGGCTACTGGCATCCTCACACTCAATACTCAGCGACAGCCAAGGTGCCCAGAGCAGTGCTCATTTGCATGATCGCTCTGCTTTCTCCAACCTGCGCTCACCATCACCGCGTCGCCGCTCCCTCCCTCCCATGCACCGGTCCCCATCACCATGATCATCATAATTATCAGCCTGACTACGCCCCCTGCACGGCAAAGTCCTTTCACATGCCTCTCCAATTAACCACTCCTTCGCCAGTTGCGGCCACCGTATCCCCGAAAACTTCTTAATCTCATCCAGCCAACTTTCTTTCTGCCGCCCCCTGCTACGTTTGTCTCCTCTTGAAATCCACCCCGTTACCCTTAAAGACCACCGGTTATCTTTCCTTCCCATTAGCTGCCCTGCACAAGCCCATTTCTTGCCCTTGATTTCGACTAGAATCGCATTAACCCGCGTTTGTTCCCTCACCCACACCGGCCGATTCCGATCTCTTAACGTTATCCCTGTCATTTTTCTTTCTATAGCTCACTCAGTTGTCCTTAACCTGCGCTTAACCCTCTTCGTTAGCCTCCACGTTTCTGCCCCATAGGTGAGTACCGGTAAGATAGAGCTGTTGTAGACTTTTCTCTTCAGGGATATTGGCAAACAGCCATTCATTATCTGAGAGAACCTGCCATATGCGCTCCACCCCATTCTAATTCTTCTAGTTATTTCCCCCTCATGATCCGGATCTGCGGTCACTACCTGCCCTAAGTAGACATATTCTCTTCCTACTTCTAAAACCTCGCTAACAATTGCGAGCTGCTGTTCCCTTGCTAGACTGTTGAAAATCACTGTGGTTTTCTGCACGTTAATTTATGGTCATCCTTCTGATCTGCCTGTCTAACTCATTAATCATGTTTTGCAGTTCATGTCCTTAGTTACATAGCGCGGCAATGTCATCAGCGAATTGCAAATTACTTAGATATTTTCCATTAACTCTTATCGCCAACTGTTCCCATTTCAGGCCCCGAAAAACTTCCTGTAAACAGGCGGGGAATAGCATTATTGAGACCGCGTATCCCTGCCGGACACCTGTCGTTATGGAAATTTTATTGCTGACTTGATAGAGGACTATGGTAGCTGTGCAGTCGTTAAAAATATCTGCCAATATTTTCACATAACTTTCCTCGACACCCTGATTCCGCAATGGGCGCATGACAGCCGAGGTTTCCACTGAGTCAGATGCTTCCTCGTAATCAATTAAAACTATATGTAGGGGTTAGTTATTCTCCGCATTTCTCCTCACCGGGTTAATAGCGCGAATATGTTCTATTGTCGAGTATCCTTTACGAAAACCTACGTAATCATTTCGTTGATTGAAGTCTAGAATTTCCCTGAATCTATTAGCGATGACCTTAGTAAATACCTTGTAGGCAACGGACAGTAAGCTAATCGGTCATTAATGCTTCAAGTCCTTGACATCTCCTTTCCTATGAATTAAGATAATGTTAGCGTTCTTCCTAACTCGTGGTACGCTCGAAGTCACAGTGCTTCGCGCATACAGTTTGGCAAGTTTTTCCCGCACAATCTCTTCTCCGTCCTTCAAGAAATCTGCTGTTATCTGATCCTCACCAGCCGCTTTTCGCCTTTGCATTGCTCCTGGGGCTTTCTTCACTTCCTCCTTCGTTACTGGCGGGGTGTCCCATTGCTGTGTTCGACTGCCTCTCTCAGTAACATTCCGATCATATTCGCTACTGTATTGATTTGTGTAAAATTCTTCGGCTACTTTGACTATCTTATCCATATTGCTAATGATAGTGCCTTCTTTGTCTCATAGCGCATACATCTGTTTTTTACCTGCACCTAATTTAATCTTCACTGCTTTTAGGCTACCTCCGTTCGTTAGAGTATGCTCGATTTTCTCCGCGTTTAAACTTCGTTATGCCCGCTACTTTGCTCTTATTTATTAACTTTGATAGCCCCGCTAGTTCTATTTTCTCTGCAGAGTTAGACGTCCTCGTAATTTGGCGTTTTTTAATCAGGTCTTTAGTCTCTTGAGATATCTTTCCGTTATCATTTCGAACCATCCTACCATCTACTTCTTCGGCACACTCCGTAACGATAGCTGTGAGATTATCGTTCATCCGGCTCTGGCGCCCCACTGTACCGCAAGAGGAAATTTAGAAGCCACAGTTCCTACGGCGAGAACTGCGCCGCCAGCGAAATGTCACAGGCTTCCTTTCTGTCGCGACAACCGCAGCTTTTGCGGAGGGTGTTTCTTTTCTAGAGCTCGTCGATACAGGTGCTGCAGTTTCTGTGATGGCCGCAACATTTTGCCTCTCGCTGTGAAAACTGACACCTCTTTCTGGATTCTCGCTCTGCAAGGAAAGCGCAGCCTATTGAGCCCTCAGCGACGTGCACTACACGAGTCGTTACACTGGACGTTCTGTGCGCAATTCAATTTGTCATTTTGCAAACGTGTTCTCTTGACATGACATAATCTTGGGTTGGGAGTTCCTGTCGCTCCATAACGCTGTCATCGATTGTGCTCGTGCTGAACAGGAGTTCTTTGCGCTCAGTGATTCCCCGTCGGCCGTTGCCGATTCTGCTGCTTCTCACAAAGCCGTCGCAACCGACGACGTTGATCTCTCAGCGTGCTCTGCGGTTGATGTACCCATCACTTGTGACATTCTTCTCGACGGAATCGTACTTTTTACGCCATCGCCCATATTTCTTCAGCCCAAGTCACTGCCCTTACCTTACGCCAAACAAACGAGAGCAGCTGGCCTTACCGCGTTGTTTGTGACGATTCTGTTTGCGTACCCTTCCGCTGTGCGTCGCGGTGAGGGTCCTGTTACCGTACAGCTCACTGATTTTCTTCTCTATCGGTATGAGACCGACAATCTGCAGTGCCTCCCTGCAGACACACTGAGCCCGCCGGTTCCCGCTTTCGACAGTTCGACTACAGACGCTTTCCTTCGCTCCATCAACGCAACCCTTCCTAAACCTCAATGCACTCAACTACTTGCTCTGCTTCATCAGTGTCGTTCCTGCTTCGTTTCCCACTAACCCTCTTTGAGCCGCACGTCAACTGCTACCCATCATGTCGACGCCGGTAGCCATGCTGCTCTGCGTCAGCACCAATACCGTGTCTCTGCAGTGAGCGCCATGTTATGCAGGAACAGGTTGACACCATGCTTCAGAGCGGCAAGATTCAGGCCTCTCACAGTCCATGGGCTTCACCCGTGGTCCTCGTGAAGAAGAAAGATGGCTCTATTCGTTCCTGCGTTGATTACTGCCGCCTGAAAAAGATCACACGGAAAGACGCTTACCCTTTCCCGCGTATTGATGACGCTTTGAACTTTCTCCAGGGTGCTGAACTCTTCTCTCGCTTTGCACTCTGGGTACTGGCAGGACCCCATGGTAGCTGGAGCTTGTCCAAAAACCGCCTTCTCGACTCCTGACGGCCTGTATTAATTGAACGTCATGGCTTTTTAGTCCCTGTAATGCTCCGGATACTTTTGAAAGCATGATGGGCACTACTTTGCGCGTCCTGAAGTGGAAGCCGTGCCTCTGTTGTCTCCATGATGTGTTTTCGTCTTACTTCGAGACTAATCTACCACACCTTAAGAAAACTTATAAGAAAACTTCTAATGAGAATTATAGGATGTCCCCTGCTAGGCGAAGGCAAAGCTAATTCCAGTCTTCAAAAAGGGTGATAAACAAATCTTTTCTAATTATCGCCCAATCCCGATTTTGTCATTTTTCAGCAAAAGTATTGAGAAAGCCATTGTTATTCGAATAAACAACTACTTAACAAAATTTGACATTCTCTCACCTAACCAGTTCGGTTTCAGAATGGGGTTCTCCACCGAATTAGCTGTGATCGCTCTCACTGATAAGATTAAATCCTACATCGACGCAGGTAACTTTGCTGGTGAATTATTTATTGACCTTTCCAAAGCTTTTTATTCCCTCAACCATGCTATTTTATTCATGAAGCTTGACGCTATTGGCATAAATGGGCCTGCGCTTTCGCTAATCAGAAGCTATTTATTCAATAGAAAACAAGCCGTGTTCATCTCAGGAACATACTCAAAATTCAGGACTACTAACGTTGGAGTTCCGCAAGGTTCTCTTCTTGGCCCTCTTCTGTTGTTATTATATATCAATGACCTCCCTAGGTGTCATCATAATTCCAACTGTTTTCTCTATGCGGACGACACAACAATCTTAACCTCGGATTCACATATAACTAAAGTGGTTGACAAACATAACATTGATGCACAGAATGCATTCGATTGGTGCAGAAATAATTTGCTGTCCATCAATGCATCCAAATCTACCTTTATAGTTTTTCGGTCCCCCCAGAAAATTATTTTCGAAAACCCATCTGTTAGCATAGGCTCAAACTCGATCTTTTCAGCTGATCACGCATCCTTTCTAGGTGTAGTACTTGACAAACATCTTAAATTTCAGACCCACATTACATCCCTTTCAAGAAAAATGGCGTATGGAATTCGAGTACTAATTAAAGTTCGCCCATATTTCCATGTGCCCATTCTCATTTCCCTCTATTATTCGTTCATACACTCCCATATTCAGTATTGCATTTCATCTTGGGGAAACACATATCCTTCGTATTTATCATCTCTGCAAACTATTCAAAACCAACCCATTCGCATTTTAACTTACAGTCACTACTCTGTAAGTGCGCCTCCTCTGCTCCTATCCCACAATATTTTTTCTGTGCGCAAAATAATCGAATACAAATTATTCACCATTATGTACAAATCTGTTAAAGAGCTACTTCCTTTTTCGCTAACTACCGGTGAACAAATTCCGGGTCGCAACGACACACGTTTTGCTGATCACAATAACTTCTTTCTCCCTAAACCTAACTCTAATTATGGTAAACAAACAGTTCGTTTCTCCGCTACCAGTTTATGGAACTCATTACCTGTTACCATTAAGCAATCATCAAATATCTGTGCCTTTAAATCCGCTCTTCGTCAGTTTTTACAATCCCTCTAATAGTATTTCTCATGGTAAATGGTACTAGTTTTTTAATTTATATCACTCTGTGATTTTTGTTTTGTGCTGTTTTGTACGAATTTGTACGCATTTAGGTGTGTAATCATTTTTCATTCAAATAAGTTTTTGCATTATTTCCTGTATCTCACTTTCTGCTCTTGACGGATGCCAACATCTTTATAATTTTTGCCTCTGCTGCCCAATACTTATTCTTACAGTTGTTCTCACAGGAGGTCCCGTCCACAGTCTCTGACTTTGGGACCTCCTTCTGTATTCCAGTGTTTTTTATTCTTCTTGTACCATAAACATGCAATAAACAAACCTTGAAACCTTGAAGGAATTCCAAAGTTCGATGGCACGAGGATAAAAGCTATGCAGAAATAAGTTGTCGCGGACATAAAAGAGCTAAATATTTTGGACATGGTCGCTCCTTGTGGATGGCGGTTTTTAATATGTGAGATAAATATCTAGCGAAGAAAAATGAGGTGAATTGACAAAAGCGTACATGAATTTCAGGCATTCAAGACGACTACCTGCGGCTAAAGCGCTTTGTTATGCAAGAGGCGACCAGATTTATCTCGATTGATCGCATCCAGGTGGAGCCGATTGCACGTTGTTCAAAAACATTTTGGTAAGTTTGCGCGCGTACTTCGAAAGTTCCCTATCAGCGTTAAATTCAGTGCAGCTGAGCTGAGAGCGGAAGGCATTCGGTTCGACAACCACCGAGCACTCTTGTTGCTTCGCAGCCGCCTAGTGATTCAGTAAGGCATGTTGACGGGCTAGTTGGTATCGCATCTTGAAACTTGGAAAAAACCTCTTTGGCGCCTGTCCGTTGTCTACTTGTCTCTTTTGTCCTTGTGAAATCATTTCCGCCTAGGTGGTTTTTTCAAAGTTTCAAGAGTGATTGATGTCTTTGTGAGTGCAAGTCAGCCTAACAAATAGCTTCATTTGGAAGCCCCAACCGCTGTCTTCCTTTACGCTAGACTGGCGTCACCACTACGTGAAAATATAGTGATGACTATTATCAGCACTAAAAGTGCGCCTGCTGGCAAGCCATTTCTCTCTTTGTTCCTGGCGGGTAAAACGATTGATGATGCCGGGTGTTTTGTCTTGTTTCGACAGTAGCCTGTGAATAGCTGTGACGTCTTGCGTCACGAGGCGTTCGAGACTCACAGTTGCACCAACTTCAGTGATTTTATCGAGAAGAACTTCAGCTTCAGGGATGCCATGAATTTCTAAGTGAAGCTTCCGGCTTCGTCCTTCAAGGTCGTTCAGTTCAGCTTTTAGTTGTGAGACTTGATTCGAATCTCATTTGGTTTCCAAGATGCTTACCCTCTCTTTAAGCAACTTTGTTCTTTTCTTTTCTGCATCAAGTCGGGAAACAAAGTTGTCGAATTCAGCTGAGTGCAACTCAATTTACCTCTCAATAGAATCGCAACTAAACCGCCTCTTTGCCGCCCTAATCCTCACGAATACATTAATTCTTCTGGACACCTCTAGCCTAACCCACTCAACGACAATATTTCGGAATACCTGGTGGAGCGTCAAGCCCCTAGCAATAGTAAGGTGCGCAGCTTATAAAAGAGGGACCTTATCAGGAAATACAGAAACGTGTTCATAACCTGACCACGTGGGTCAGGTCTCTTTTTAAAGCTCTCAGAATCAAGAATTGCTTATCTTGGGCACATCAGCAAATTTTTGAGTTGATACACTAAGAGTTTGTAGTTTTGTGGTTGGTGCTTTTCGTCTGGTAAGTGAGCTCTCACCCAGGAATATTTATTTTATGATTGTGAAAGATTTCGCTATAAGTCAGCGCCTAACCCGTGACACTATTGCTACTCCCTGTAGCTTCACGGTGTTTCTAAATATAATGTTTCTGGTACCATAGTGTGCAGTGGCACGGAATCTTTTGCACTGCGTGCCTCTGAAATCACATTACTGCCAGGTGTGCAATAGAGAAATAGTAAGGCAATATCAGTGATGCATTTTGACAACGATTTTATTTTTATCCGCGCTCACAGAGAAGACGTACAAAGAAGTGTAGTTCCCCTAAGGCGGTTTTCAATAGACGCAGCTGTTGCTTTGTCTTTATCAGCCTGAAAGAGAAAACCACAGGACTCTTTAGATTCGTTTGCACCATCCGCAATCTAGAGAGCGAAACTGGCTGTTAAGACTTCATGCATAACATTAAATCCTGCATTATCCGTTCAACGTTTGGTAAAATTAACGTAGAATAAAACATTACATTCGGTTGGAATGTTGGAGGTGCAAAAGAAAAGCCTTATTAGGACGCTGCTTTTAAAATCTTCTATAGCTTCTGTCCGTTGGAAAAGTTTCGTTACTTAGAGTTATGGTGATGATTATGATCATCTATTCAGGGCATAGTTTATTCATAGGTCAAAAATAATGTAGGTCAAAAAACAAAGAGCCGAAATATTGAGAGGCCTTTCTTCATTCAGCGGATGGTGGGGAATGACCGTTCTTAGTTGGTGGAGTGATTTGTCTCGCTAATTCCGACAACAAACGAGTCTCTAGCCTATTAAATGCGTGCGAGGCTCCTAGCACCTTGTAACCTCCTTGGAGGGACAAGCGGCTTCAAGCGGCACTAAACACAGCCATAACAAGTCTGTGATGATCTTCGATGCCCTTCGACCGGAAGGGATTATCTTGTGGTAGAGTATGCGCCTCGCATTCGGGAGGTGCTGGGTTCGATCCGCCATGCCACCGAGTACCCACCGATTTTCTAATAAATACAAGATTTCCAATGTCCTGGTGATCGATTCTTCTAGGATGAGATGCTTGGGAAAAGGGTTTTGGACCAAAGAGTTGTACTGACGGGCCAGTGATTTGTTCCGCCTACAGCCAACGCTAAATCCGCCTTGTGCGGTAAAAGCCCCCTTGAGGCCGTCATCATTTAGCATTGAAACAAGGTAGTAGAGTTGCATAATCCATATGCTACACAAACAGCAAGCGATCAATTTGAGGTGTCAGCTGCTGGCACTGAATGTTTATGTATTGCCTTTAGCGGGAAGCTGCGCAGCTCGGCGGGTTCGTTGAAAGTGTGCTGGCAGTTGTTGCAGCCCATTTCGAATCCGCAACCAAAGACGAACAGGACGGGCAACGCGCGCCTTTTGAACAGCGCCAGAGAAAACAGGGCACCGAGGCAAAAGGCAGTACCAACTTTGGTTAACGCGCCGGCTACGCACTCATCCGACTTTTCGCACAGAACGTCCTCCGACCCTGTCGCCAGGAATAACGCGCAATTGAAATTCAATCTAATAACAAAATCTAGCCTCAGTGTGCAAAAAACTGGCACGAGCTGGGCGCCAAAAGGTTTCAACGTCAACCATGAAAACAAAACGTAATGTTCTTCATGTTGAACATTGTCAACAGTGAATGTGCGAGAACATAGCTGGGAGAACTTGAACATGTTTTAAAAAGTTGCCGAAGTCCCTAGTGTGATAGGGACGGTGAACACAATAGAGTAAGCTTTTTAGTCTTGTAGAATCACCTGTACTTGATGTGCCTACAATTCCTGTGATAACGGTCAACGCCGCCCAAAAGAATAGAGCCTGCTTTTTGAATCAAACTGTAGCTAACAGACCGCACTGCGAAGTGAACTCGTCCATTAACGTCAGCCTATAAGTGGCGCATTTTTCTACCGTAGCCAAGTCAACATTACAACCTTTGAGAACCTAATTTCACCACTTTTCTTCCTGAATCGCGATTAGCGAAATTCAAATTTCTTTTGCGTTGCCGTGGCTAGTGCTGACTTTTCCAGAGCATAATGCACTATTACAGGAATCAACGTATAATGATCTTTGAGGAATTATATAGTTATTATTAACTTAAACTAAGCAATAGGAGCCAACTTACTTTTAAATCAGTTATCAAACTGTAAACGTCCGTGAGGAACAAAATTAGTCCAGATAGAAATTTTGAAGGTACCCATTTGTACGATAGCTACTTAAACCTTTAACAGCAAACTCGGAGCTCTAGTCATTATCGGAAACTACGAATATCGGCAATGACGAATCGCACTCGTGCATCTAATGACTGCCGTATTGCGATATTGGCTCGATATTGCCAAAGAAGAGCTACGACGGCCAGCTGCGTAAATTGAGATCTTCAAAACTAGAGGACCGTACTTACCCAAGAAAAAAAGCGTTTCGTGCCTTCTAGAGCTACTTTTAAGCCTGGTAACGCTCAATCCATAATGCCGTCACTCAGGAAGAATGGCAGTGTCGTTGATGACTGGAGAAAAAAGCGCTATTTCTTGGAGCAGTTCCAACAACAGCGCTGCTGGCGCTCTAGAATTTCTTTACGACAGTGACTCAGACATGCGCTAGAGGCGATTTCAGATGACGGCCAGAGCAACGGCGACGGCGACGCTTCTGACGCGATGGTTAGAGCACGTTAACTTTTAATACTGAAACCTTGCTTGTGTTTGGACGAAGCAAATTCAAGCAATTTGCAGTGTGCTACTTCGTACCGGATAAAGTAAATACGGCGAATTTCTGTACGTTCTAACTTGTTAGTATGTATGCCATGCAATAACAGATAGTCGCGCTCAAAAGCAGCTTCCTACTTTTAAAATTTTCGCGTTAATTCTATTGAAACAGCAATTAATAAATATACAATCTCAGTATGTATTACATGTAAAAAGTTGTGATAAATAAGTATATTTGGTAGTTACAGTATGTTTTCTTGAATTATTTTGGTTGTTAGAGTTAAAAATGAAAAGCTTGGCGTGAAAATGGTCACCACACATCACAGTCTCCGATTTCACAAACAATTGTTCGTTTTTTTTTCCCGCGCACCAAGAACTGACAAGGAGTACTGCATCGAGCCCCGACGCATTGGGAGTGCTATATGCCCACACTGCAAAGTGTGCCTACTGCTGTTATCGGACGCTGATTAAGACAGCCTCATCAACACAACGTCGTGCTCTGGAACCAAGAAAACATGATAGCAATCTTCTTAAGCAAACATTGCCGGCCGATGCTCTCTGCCACAGAGAAAGTCTATCACACCTATCACCTTTATCACACGCACACAGTATAGATTTGTGAACTAAAGCGCTTTCTGCAAATTTAAGCAAAGATCGCCATAGTTCCAGTTTTCCGGAATTTTGAAGCAAGAGCAGGGGCAAAGTAGTCACTACAGATAAGTGCGTTCCAGCTGCTCAGGCAACTTTGATGTGCAATGCACACGGTTAGTCAAATAAATTTTAAGAAGTCAAAATTTTCGCGCACAAATAATTAGCAGTGATTACTATTCAAGGTAGGCCCCATTGCTATTAAAGCTGTGCACTGAAGGCTTCCGAGGCGTCTTTCTGCGCATTACAAGATGTCGACACCGTACTGCGCCCTGGCAGACGACTTTCGTGTCCAGAAGCTATAAATTGACTCCATCCAAGTTTTTCAGGGGACAGTGCTCTAGAGATTGTCGCCGTTGTTCTTTTCTTAATATGATCGGCCTTGAAACAGGCAACGTTTAAATACTGAAGGCACTGGGGGGAGGAGAGGGGAAGCTTTCACTACGGTGATTGTTTGTTTTTCCTGAAAGGGACGAACACGCCAAATGCCACTAAAAACTGCCGAAACAGGGCGATTTATACTCTACAATAAAACAACTGCATTCCAGGGTACTGAGTAATGGTTAGAGAAAGCATGCTTGCAGTCTGGGATTATTCTACCGAATCCACTTGGGACCAGTTACAAGAGGTCTTACTCAAATCGCTGAGGTAAACAAACAGCGTCACCCCGAAGATAGAAAAACGTCTTTGATTATTACCTCTGGCATGATTGGTCGCTGCTAAATCGCCCTTCAATAAAGGTCGGGAGGTCATTATATTGACCTCCAATATGTAATTAAGTGTGGTTGTGATATACGAGGGGGTACCCAAAAGAAACCGGACTTATTTTTGTTTGAACTTATTTGTTCACATTTTAAGCATAGACCTTCAATCCCCTTCAAAGTATTCTCCACTTGCAATGATACGCTTGTCGAATCTTTCATTCCATTTTTCAAAACATTGTTTAAATTCATCTTTTGTGATGCTTGACAGGGCCTCCGTCGTTTTTTTCTTCACCTCAGCAACATCAGCGAAACGCTTTCCATTCACCTATTTTTTCATTCTAGGAAACAAAGAAAGTAGCACGGGGCAAGGTCGGGATAGTACGAGGGTTGCGGAATAGGGGTCATGCCATTTTTGGTCCAAAATTGTCGTAGAGACAGGGCTGTGTGAGCAGGGGCATTGCCATGATGGAAAAACCAGTCGCCCGACCGCCAGAAATCTGGCCGCTTCCACCGCACACTGTTGCCCAATCTTTTCAAAACATCCAAGTAGAAAGCCTGGCTAACTGTCTGACCCTGCGGAAGAAATTCTCAATAGACGACTCCTCTCACGTCGAAAAACAAATCAGCATTGTTTTGAGGTTTGGTTTCACCTGACGAGCTTTCTTGAGGCGAGGTGAATTTGAAGTTTTCCATTGGCATGATTGTTGCTTTGATTCAGGATTCGATTCAGGAACACTTGATTTGTCCCCTTAGCATCGTCCTTGTGCGTCTTTCTTAATATTTCAAGAGTTTTCATTCAACTTTTTCCGAGCAAAAATCAGAATTTCACCGGCGCACGCTGTTCACGAAAATCAGCCATTGCAAAAACGACATTCACACAGAACAGTCGTCACTCTAAAACTCTGCCTAAATTAGTCGGGCCTCCTTCAGCGACGGCACTCGGCTTACTGACTCTGGAATGTTCGTTCTATGCACTCCTTGTGGCAAAACGCGGTACCACAGAAGCTTTGCCGAACAAAAAACTTAGTCCGGTTTCTTTTGGGTACCCCCTCGTAGTTTTCATGACTCACCGCGCACACATTGCCTGTGGCAGCTCTCGTAGGACCGGAAATTGTTCCGTCCTGACGCGCATCCGTAGAAGGAAAACCTGTAGCACTGGTTGGTATTTCGGTGGTAGAAAAAGCGACAAGATGGGCGTCGCTGGGGGCAGGGGTATCCCTGGGTAGGATACTCATTGCAGCGGCCACCAGTTCGCGCAGCGAAGGGCGTGGCGGCTGAACCTGAAAATGATGATGGTCATTACTGCTGTTGCAGACGTGACAATCGAGTTTCTTACTAGCAGACAGTCGTGCGCGTATTACCTAGGAAACATTTATCACACTTGCGCCCTCTGGGGGAGCGAACGGAGAGGTTTTAAGAAAACATGATTGCTCTGGTGTTCAAGCAAGCATAACCAGTGCAACTGCAAAATTGAAAACAATACATGCCGCAGTGACAAAAAGAAGGCGTGAAAGCCAGTGGAAGTCTATATTACAGAAAATAAAAACAGACTGGAACATTTAAGATCCGCTTTAAGGGTATGACGCTATAGCGTTAATGGTGTTGTGTCCATATATGAGAAATTGCCAATTATCTATTTTACATTCATTAATTTCTGGAAGTCCATATACCCCTCCCGACGCAGAGGTGCAGCGGATAAGCAAAGCACCTCAGCCCTGCAGGTGCTGTCACAGATTGGGCTTGTGGGACCCGGTTTGCTTTCTCAGAGCAACTTCTCGTGACTAATCTTAATTTAATTGCTACCTGTTACAGTGGGCAATTTGTCCACAATCGGGTGGTAAGTTAACAATACGTCACAAGACTATGTCACCAAGGTGGTTCACCTGCCCCTTAAGTTACTACTTCTTGGATATTGCGAAGAATAATCGCACATGTACAGCAATGCCGACCACGACGCAAGCTATTGTACTACCCGGAGACCTTAACGCAACCGCACGTCCAAACCAGTCCAAGAACCAATCCTCCATTCATTAAAAAGTATGTCACAAAAGCAAATACTTCAACTAGTAGAAATTACGCATGTCGCTCTCAGACTGATTTGCGCAAAGCCGAAAACTGCTCAGATAGCGCGTCCTGTAGGTGCCTCTGTTCTCGCAGCGGCGAAACTGAAAACAAAAAATAAGTTGTTCACGAGCTCAAACCATCGCTGATAGCTCCTTCCTATTTACACGTGTCAATCTAGTGACGCTTTGTTGCGATAATTGCTGCAAACACACATCAAAGTAACAGACGCTTAAAAAGACAATTTCAAGGCTAAAAGTAGGAGGCAAGTGAAGTTCAGCGGCGATTGCGCAACGCACCTCCCACGCCCTCCAGACTTACGTGCATGGCAGCTTACTAGCATTAAAAGCAGCAAACCGATCTTGTAGTTTCGATTGCGTTAGGGTGCTAGCTACGCAGGTTAACTAAAGTAAAGCAGCTAAGCTAACCTGGAGCTTCCTTCGGGTTAGCGTACAGCCGTCGTGAGTCAGCCGTTAAAGAAGGCACACTTAAAACATTGCGTTAGTTGAAACAATTTGCATAACAATTTATTTTATTTTTTTTCACACTTCAAACTCCATGCATACTCGCTGCAGCAAGGCACCGGAACTCAGTACGTACAATCCGTCCCTCCGTCACGCAATTTTGGATCGTAGTTTTCGCAAAAAAAAAACAAAAATTCGCAGTATGCGGACCATTATGCCCAGCTCAGCGACGTCTCCATTATGGCAACAGTACCACTTCTTAGTGAATAAATGTTTATTCGACATATATTAGGACGCTATATATTACGTGGGGCTGATCGACATATATTAGGTGGGGCTGATCGTAGCCGGGCTTTGGTTTTCAATTATGTTATGCCCGTTCAATTATGAAACATGAGTTGGGATTGAAACGTGAGCCAAATAATATAATGTTATTAAATTTCCTTGAGAAAGATATAAGTTCTATAATTTATTCTTTTACAATGTCGGATGGCTTAGATACAGTGTATTGGTGTAATATTGTGGCCATAGGTTAGTCACTGGCTTCGCCAAGGGCTAGACAAGAAACATTACCCCGATGTGCAGAAGAATAAGACGCATCTGTATTTTGCCCAGAATTCAAAGTTTTAGAGTGTGTCGTTTCAAAAACCTAAAGTCGCTCTCAAAAGAGGTGCCTAACTTTTCTGATCAAAATTACTCATACATGGCAGCCAAAACAAGGTGCACACAAATACTGTTTGCTCCGATCGCGCTCGGCTGCGAAACAAGATTGTATCGCTCCAAGCGATCAGACAAGGCCCAAAAGAGCTGGTCCGAATGAGGTTTGCATGCAATGGCGTCGCTTTATCGTGCGTGCGGTAACAGCCCTAGGAGCAAAAAAATTAACGAAACACAATAGGCGAGGCCACTGCAACTGGCTGCGCAAGTGCGCTTAGGGATTCCTGCGTGCGGTGCTTGCGAGCTTGCCTTCCTCAGCACGCAGAAGGCTGCTAGGCCTCCAGACACTTAACACAGGCGGCACTTATTCCTTTATAACCGTGCTATGGCGAGGGATGATGCTGGCTCCCAGCAGTAACCTCATTCGTCTGCTCAGAAGGAAGAACGCAGCCTCGTAAATATTCTTCCTTCACTCTGTAAGCATGATGTAGTCGATGGTGCGAGGTTACGCCAAGGAAAGTTTTACATGCTTCTTTCCCATCCTGACATAGGTGCAGTTCTTTAAAGCAGGAGAATTTTACGTGGGTAGGATGAGAGCACGGACATAAAGGAAAGCCTGGCGCGAAGCTCAAATATCTATTAGAGTGAAAATTCTGCTCGCAAGCTGAGAGAACTTCGTTGCACCGAGAGCAACGAGTAGGCATTAGCTTCCTCAAGAATCCGAATTTTTACGCTCACGTCTGCATGCAATTTAAAGCCGACAGCGGTCATTTGCAATCTGTCACAACACCCACAAGAACCGCTAGCATGGTGGAAAGTTATATGCCTTGTCACGGCGCTTCCAGATAAGCGTGTTAGTGCCTCACAATTGAAAAAAAGCTCATTATTCGGGTGGCAAGCTTAGCGCCACGAAAACCACCTAAAATATATCCTGTTGCCAAGCGGTACGAAGACGATGAAGAAGCGAAGAAAAGAGCTGAGACGGAAAATGCTAGGCGTTCAAACTAAGGGCTGTTCTTGAGCTTGAGGCCCTTACAATGGCGCTGTCGACGAACGGCGACCCCGACCCGACGGCACATTCCCCTCCTATCGTCCTTCGCAGCGGCCGAGAAGTTCCATGCACCGCGCCTGCACCCCCCCCCCCCCCCCCCCCCGTTCTTCCGCGAACGGCGTCAATGTCTCCTAGGTGGTTTTCATGGCGGATGCAGTGCCTGCCCTTCTACCCGAATTCATGTGCGCTATCTGCCAGCAACTGCGCGACCTCACGAACTCTGAAACAGTATGCCTGGCTGCCCCGCGGTGTCTTCCACTCGTTCAGTGTCGCTGCCGGAATACGGTGGCTTTTCTAAGGACCCAGTGCAGTGGTTGAGGCCATCGAAACGGCTCCCCGGCGCTCTGCTTGGTCTTCTGAGACCACTCTGCCCATAACGTAAGATAGTCTCCGCGGTGCCGCTCAGACTTGGCACCAATACGAGGGTCGGAACTGCTCCACCTGGTTGGCTTTGACAGCAGCCCTCGTAGCCGCTTTCACTCCACTCCCCAGTGCGCATCATGCGAAGAACGTGCGTATGCGATCACGGCGCCAAGCACAAAATGAGGACGTCGCCTCCTACAATTACGTGAATTTCGGTTTGCAACATCTTGTGGCCCACGCGCGCCGCTAGGCAGTGCATAGTATATGGACTGCACTGTGCCACTCACGCGTCCTTCGAGACCGACAGCCTCCACATCTTAATTCACAAGACCGCCCTATGTGTTTGCACTTAACTGATCGAAGTCTTTTTTTCAAGCATATCGGCGCGTTTATTCAGGGCCGCGATTTTTTCTGGCAAGTCAGCATCAGTTTCGGAGAGGTCTATCGGCAGCCACGCAGCTAATTCATATCGCGAATGAAATAATGATGACACTAGGTCATGCCTTACACTAAGACCAATATTTGTTTTCTTCAAGCAGCGTTTGAGCTCTTATTGCATTCTGACGTACTGTTAAAGCTTCAGCTGTTGGTAAATAACCGGCAAGTTGCAAAGTTACATTCCGGCATATCACAGTGACACCAGCTCATTCTAACTCCTCATTCTCATCTCATTCTAACTCCTCAACAGCAACAGTCATGTTCAGGAATCTTCTAACCATCCGTCCTAAGTCCGCTTCTCCACGTTGTTTATTTTAATGACACGTCCTTCGTTTTCCGCGTACGCGGCCGGTTGTTAGACAACGACTGCGATATATACCAAAACTTACATCGACACAAGATCATTCACACTTAAGCGTCCTACTATCTGCTATGTGTAATAGTTTGGACACTTAGAAAATAGTCGTACAACACTCTAAATGCAGAAAAATGACCGTGCATTGACAACACAACAACTCTAACACACATACCAAATTAACTGCCTTCGGATTACTCTAAATAATCAGCTAAAACATCTCTCTGCGGCTGGAGCCGCCGCGGTGGCTCAGTGGTTAAAGTTCTCGGCTGCTTACCCGAAAGACGCGCGTACGACACTGGCCGCGGAAGTCGATTTTCGAGAGAGGCGAAATTCTACCGTCCACCGTGTACTCTATGATGTCAGTGCAGGTTAAATAACCCCAGCCGGGTGAAATTTCCGGAGCCCTTCACTACGGCCTCCCACACAGCCTGAGCCGCTTAGGGGTGTTAAACACCCACAAACATAGAGCAAACTATCTCCCTGCAACTGAGGCGTACAGATGAAGTCCGTTGTGTCGGCAGTGTCCGATACTGTCTGGCTATTGAAACACCCGCGAAGTACTTAAAGAACAAGAATAAATTCGTAGCATGCACATCTCTCATGCAGCCACTCTTACAATACGCCAACATTGTCTAAGGCCAGCACCCCAAAATAGAAATAAGCACTACTAAGAGATTATCGAAAAAAAAAGCAATACAGTTCATATACCACGCGTAGGGTAGGTAGGTCTAGGCGTCAGCCGTTCTGGGTTTAATGCGCCAAAATCGCGCCGCAAGCGTCCACATTGCATATTCTGTTCTGCATAGCAGCCGACAGACGAAACTGAAATTTCATAGCGACATGATATACAAGACATGGTATGCCGCACCTGAAACATACATGAGAGTGCTGTTTTAAGGGTAAACTGCAGGGCTAATGCTGACTAATTTTCTTTCTTGCCACACAGCATTTGCGAATGGCACGGGTTGCCACGTCCTATGCGTACCATGTCAACTGAAGAAAGTTTTTTCGCGCTGTTTCTTGTCGTGTTCTGCCGCAATGTGTTCATTGCTTGAATTATTTTGTTTGCCATTGTCTTCTGGGTTTGACATTATGTGATTTTATCATTTCCTCCTATTTTTTTGTCTCTCAACTAGCCTACAGTACCATATACTGGCGGCTCACTGCTATATTCTTCAAAAAAAGAGGCTATCCGAAGGAGGAGATAGAAGACGCGCGACGAAAAAAGAAGCAGAAAGGAAATTGGAAGAGCACTGACTGCGCAGGGGCAGAGTGTGTCCTGCACGTTCTCCTAGTGGGCATTTGCTCTCTCAGCCTTAGTTTTTTTTTGCACCCTTTAGAAGTGGCATGCGTTTTTAGAGCCCGCATCTTTAGCAGAATGTGATGAAGAGGCAGCAATGCGTTTCCGTGCTTCCCCTTTGTTTTATCCATAAAGTCTCCAGCGGCGACAACACCTTGATATAGATATGTGTCCGGTACATGGTATGTACTTTTTGAGGATTCTGCCATGTAGCTGTGACTGCAAGAAGCAGCAAGACTTTTTCGCGAGAGTGGTGTTTTTTTTTATGGCCACGGCCTGGTGGATAAATTCAGTTTTCTGGAGTTCGTGGACCAACAAAGAAGGCACCTACCGCGCATAAGGCTTTTTACCGCGGTTGTCGTCTGAATGAGTCGAATTAGACGAGGTTTTTTTTATATCTAATGGCAATCTGATCACGGAAGCGTTCGATCTTTACAGCACATATTTAAGAATCTGAGCGGTGACAAACCCATTATGCTCGTGTGTCGCTTTAAACAACTTGGGAATAATTTCACTTTCCTATTTGGTCTTTCTGACTTCCTGGTAATTTAGAAGACGAATGTGCCAGAATAGTTTGCGCAACGTCTTCAGGACGTTCTGAATGGTGGTACACAACTGGCTGGCACTTCGATCTTCTCTGCCTTCGTAACGTCCAAGTGAAGTAGCAAAATAATGCCTGACTTGCTCGCTCTCTGCGCTGTGCACTCTCAACCCATGTAAACAGGGCATTATAGTTGAGCTTCTTTCGCAAATGTTTATTCTGTGCCAAGTTATGTCAGTGCTAAGGAAAATAACAAAAAAAGACAACAATGTTTCTGCATTAAATCAGTACAAAAGCCGGGTGCCGCTAGCTTCAATGTGGCGACTGTTTATTTTTTTATATAAAACGTTAGCAGAGTAGTGATAATGAACCAACTTCTCTTTCAATATACTTTCCCAGCAGTGGCTGTAACCCTATTACTTGCCCTTTGCAAGGCAAATTGTAATTTTTTACTTAGACATTATCGGTGCGGCGCATACGACGGAAATGAGAAGAGAGACAGACACAACGCTGAGCGTAGTGTATGTCCAACTATCGTCTAGGCCTCTGCAGTGCAACAACTGCTGGCGCTATTGCCATAGCCCCGGCGGTTGCAAATCCACCTTGCGCTGTTGTAACTGTGGAGATGGTCATACTAGGAGCACCTGCTCTGAGCAGAACGAGATGAGCTGCCTTTGCGGTGGTGCCCACGATGCTAACTTTTCGAACTGTCCTCCTCGAGCGCAGGAGATTCAAATTCTGGAAATTATTGACAGAATACGCTGTTCGGCCCGAGACGCTATATTGGAGGTTAAGGAACGGGTCTACGGTTATGCAGGTGTGACCACTCGTCAAGGAGTCATGTTATATTCGCGCTGTCTGAGGCAATTGTGTCTGCTGTGGAGGCGTCCATGACTAATATGGTTGAGAGGGTTGCTGCACGTGTTTCGGAATGCCTTACTAATGTTCTCGCAACCCTGCTTACTATTGCCACGGAGACCATCTTGGCCTCTCTATCGACAGTAATTCCCTCTCTACTTACCCGTTCTACACTATCTGAAGCATTTCAGGCCCAGGAACGAATTACTGCCCCCAGCACTGTACTTCACTCGGGTACTTCAAGTGGCGCTGGAATTATCCATGATTCTCAGATGCTGGAGCCTGAACCGCCGGTTCTCAAGCGCAGCGGGTCCACGATGTCTCATTCGTCTACTTCTCCGCGTCCGCAGGCTAAATCAAAGAAGAAGCAGCTTGGCATTAAGTAAAGGACACCATTTTAGAGGAGGCAGTTACTGCTGCTATGCTTTCGCAACCATGCCGTCGTTTGGCGTTCTACAGTGAATACGTCGCTCTATTCTTACAGCTTCAACAGATTTATACTGTATTTCTTTTCAGCTTATTCCGGATGTCGCAATTCTTAAAGAAACGTGGATTTCACCCGAGAAATGTTTTCATTTTAAAAATTATCGTTCATTTCGTCTAAATCACCAGTCACGAGGAGGGGGTTTGCTAACTTTAGTTTCTTCAAACTTGTGCCACAGGGCTAAGGTATCTTTCCCGAAAATGTCCCCTGACTGAGAGCTATTGGAATTAGACTTTGTTCTTCTTGGGTGCTCCCCATTTCCTTTAGTAAATGTCGTAAATGCGCTTCGATATTCTGCTATTTGCCTAACCGCACATGACCAATATACTTGCTGATTAGTAGCGTTTGTTTAGGCCGTCGCTATATACTTAGCACGCGGCCGAATTAACAGGTTCTTAATAAGCTAGATATTTTTGCATAGGCTTAATTTTTTGTACAGATGGCAAAATGAAATAGTGTACAACAACCGGTATCCTTCCAGCGCGAAGCTCCTCTTGAGGGACACTTCGAAATGGAGGTTTGGCTCCACCTCCCAGCGATCTTATTTCCTATTGAATGCAGTAAAAAAAGTAGAAAGCAAGCAAGCGCCCGCCCCAGTAACACCGCTCTCGCTCTCCGATCTGGGAAGCGGTGACGCTGCGTTCCTTGACAGTAGCAATGACCTATCTTAGGCGAAACAATGGTGAGATATATGACAACGCTTCCGCCGCAGTTGTTCGCGCTAGTTGCCACAGCAATGTGGGCAGGCCGTGCTCTGCGCAACGAAAGCAGCTGCGCAAAGGTTCTCTATATTCCAGCAGCTCGTGCTGCGAGAGCTGGCGACAGGATGACAGTGAAATGGATGTTTCTACGCCTCCTTTGTTCTCTCCCGAAACGGAGTGGTTGGTGGCCGAAGTACATACGCAGGTTGCTTCTGGCGACCGCTCGTAAGCAGAGAAGTTGGGGAGTCCGACGTGCTCGTGTGGCTGAAGAAAACTTAGATAGCTTGATATATTATTACGCAACTGAGGACAAAATCCCTTAAATTATAACCTGAGAATATCCGGACAGCTGCACCTAGTTGAAGGAGAAAAGTGAATAGTCACAGGAGACAACGTCATCTGAGTCTTGTTCTCAGTAAAACTGCTTTTGCGTCTCTTTCCGGCTTATTTACACGTTTTTCTCAAAAAAAAGAAAAAAGATATTTATTGTAACGAAACATCATGTTAAACTTCTTCCGCTAATGGGGTCAAACCCATGGCGACCAGAACAGGAAGGAGTTTGCGGCCGCCTCTGGGAAGTAAATGTCATCGCAGGCTGGTTTTAAAGATCCGCACAGAAAGCGCTGTCTTGACGCAATGCCGTTTGATTGCACAAACGGCCGCTAGGGGGGACATCCGTGGTTTATTTTTTTACAGCTTATCAAAGATCCACTCTCAGTGGCAGCACCGTCTTCGCCACTGAAAAGCAGGGATCTCGACAGCTCAATTTTTCCTCACTGACACTATAAAAAGGATGTGAGGCCGTACGTTCAACACTTCAGATTAAGTAACTCGCTTACATCTTAATTTATGTCTTGAAGCAGTCGGCTTAGCATTTAATGAAAATCAACCATAGAAAATGGACCCCGCGGACCCTCTAAGAAACAAATATCTAAACTGTTTGGAAAGGAATACAGTGTCTGACCGGCATATTTTTTTCCTTTCAAGATTCCAATGCGAACATACCTTCATTCGGCCTAGCAGGACGCTAAGTTAATTTCTAAGAAGCTGACGTTTTTGCATGCCGAATACTGCTTCATAATTGCTGTCACTCACTGGCGTAACGCCGCTTCATTGTGAACATATTGTTTGATAAAATTCCAAGCAGCAGGCTTGTAGCGGTTTTGCAATCAAAATTATAGGCATTATCGACTCACTGATAGCGTGTTAAAACTACAGACATCCAGTTAAGAAGTTGCGCCGAGAACGAATAGGAAAGAAGAGTTTGCATCGTTGAAACAATAAGTTAGGCTAGCGGGCATTTGCTTGCTGGAACCAGTTTTATTTGAATTTGAATTGAATTTTATTAGTTCTTTGAGACATTCAGTAGTCTCAGGTGCTGTAGCAAAAGGAAAAAATTCTTGAATGACAAAGGCCACAACACGCGAAGCACATATACACTGTCCGGAAAACAAGTAAATAAACAAAAAATGACAGCACAGTAAGTCACAATTTTATTCAAAAATAGGAGAGAAAAACAAAACAAAAACCATCTGAGAGCGCTGTGATCTAACAAGTAATTCCAAACAAACGAAATAAAATCTTTTGTCGAACCCTTTTAAGGAGGATAAAAAAAGCACATTCGAGGTTGTCATTCACAAAAGTTTTGCAAAAAATAACTTTTCATAAGTTTTTTTTTTAAACTCGCGAGAGACTGGCATGTTTCCAGTTTCTGTAAGACCCTCGGGCGTTTGTTTAATATGTTCGGCATTTTAAAAGTCGACAGCCTGTGTTCCGTAGTTAGTACGTATTTGTAGTACAGAAATTGTTTTATGTCTCATCTTGCATTAGATGTCTTTTGTTGCGAAATTCTCGCTAATGTGTTCTTTGGCGGACAGTCAGAGACGAAATGCTTCGAGCGATAATTTATGTAAGAATAGGTAGTATATAGCAAGATTTCCAAGCTTACTAAAAATGGCACAGTGTGCGCAAGGAAGTCAAGGTTACAAATGGATCTTACCGCCCTTCTCTGCAGCCTGAAAAGTGATTCGAGGCTTGCTTTGATGGTAGTGCCCCGGACGAAAAGCAAACATTGCTGACGTGAGTGTATTAGACAGTAATACAGTTGCTTTTTCAGGCTCAAGGGAATAAAGTGCTTGAACAAGTTTGTCATTCCTATCTCTCTGGGAATATCAGCTCAGAGGAATTCAACGTGTATCGACCAATAAAGATTCTCATTAAACCATGCGCACAAAGGTTTAATACAGTCAATATTTTCAATAACTCTATCCACGAATTTCTAATCGTAGTTGCTTGTAAACTGCTTAAACTCACTTTGTTTTATTACAGTTTACTTGCAATTCGTTTACGTTTAAAACGTTTTTGAGGTGACCCGTTCAGCTATTGGCTGCGTTAAAGACATCTTTGATAATTTTTCTCTAGAAGACAGCGCTCGTGTCGTTAGCATATAACACAACTTATTGTGTATTCGGGATGTTCACTATGCTTTTGATGTAAACAAGAAATAATGTTCTACCCAGAACTGACCGTTTAGGAACTCCACAGTTTAAGACCAGGCGCTCAAAACGAAATACATAAAGGGTAACGAACTGCTTTCGAGTGCCGAGGTTGTTTTTAATTAATGTATGCGCAACAGTTCTAATACCATACCAAGATAACTTCTTGAGCAAGACATCGGGATTAATGGAATGGAGAGCTTTCATAAAGTCTAAAAATACTCCAACACTGAAAAGATGTTTTTCGAAATACTGAATTATGTGGTCTCTTGCATGAAAGAGTGCCTGCTGTATAGATTATTCTATCTGGAAAGCAAATTGTTCGCGAACTGTTGCCTTACTCTTCGCCAAGTGTCCAACTAATCTGTTATTTAGCACACGTTCAGGCACTTTATAAAGCTTAGGAAGGACTGAAATAGATCTGTACAAATTGACTTTGTTAACTGCATCATACATATGTACTGCTACAACTTTCGCGGTTTTCATCAGCAAAGGTAATTCATCAGGGAATAAATTGAGGTTGCATACATGTGAAAGGAGCGACACATAACTTGTACTACACTTTTTATCGGTTTTGCGCTTATCTAGTCTGCTCTGCATGCGCAATTGTTCTTTAATGAAGATATGATATCGACAATCTCGCTTGGGCGTGTTTGGTGAGAAATGGTTGATGGTTATGGTTTATGGGGTTTAACGTCCCAAAGCGACTAAGGCTATGAGAGACGCCGTAGTGGAGGGCTCCGGAAATTTCGACCACCTGGGGTTCTTTAACGTGCACTGACATCGCACAGTACACGGGCCTCTAGAATCTCTCCTCCAAAGAAATTCTAGCCGCCGCGGCCGGGATCGAACCCGCGTCTTTCGGGACAGCAGCCGAGCACCGTAACCGCTGAGCCACCGCGGCGGCGTTTGGTGAGAAATATGGCGGGAATGTTATTATACACTTCACATTGATCGACTGAGGAATTTCGGGACTGTACGCCTGAACGCAGAAAATACATAGTTTAGTTAACAAAGAAAATGCGTTAGCAGCTTAAAACAAAGATAATAGATCTACGTCAAACGTAGAACGGACACCCGCTAGTGCCCCTTGTATGCTTGTTAGTGTCTCCTGTGCGTTCGTTTGCAAATTTTTCAGCTTTGCAAACTATGCAAAAGTTTGAAGCTTTGAGATATGGTTAATAAAGTAGGGCCAAGGAACAATGTAATGTAGATTATCCTTTAGGGTGTGGGCAAAGTAAGTGGCATTTGGCGATTGCTAAAAGGGAAGTAAATTTTCTATAAACACTATCGGGAACTGTGGTTTTTATATTGCGCTGATTGGAACTAAATACTGCGCTTAAGGGATATATAGAAGCAGAGCGGCTAATTAAAATGAAATATGGGTGTTCTACAACGTCAGACCCCATCCTCGCTCAAGCCCAACCTACACCTAGGTGATATATGCACGCTGCCACCTTCGACTTTGTGGCACACATCAGGAATAGTGGCATAAAGGATGGCGTAATTCTCCTACTTATTGGAAGCTAGATTACATGAAGTCAAAAAAATTTCCCCCTCCTTTACATGAAGGCAGCCTCAAGAATAGTGTTGGTGATCTGTGCGAATATAATACTCAAAAAATCCTTTGGGGAGTGTAATTGATATATATTTTGTTCAAGTTCATTTCAGCTGATGAGCACATTTGCTGAGAGGGTCGGGAAGATCTCCTTAGATATATTACGGTCTTTCATTGAACTTCGTTGATAAATCTAAAAGCCACTCTTTCGTTTGTCTCGTCCGCTGGAGACTTTGGGAAACAATTTATAATTGTGACTAAGAGTGGAATCATCTCCACAGCCTGGCTTTTACTTCATGAGGCGTCTTTCTATCTCTTCCATTACAGTATATAGATGTTTGCGTCGACACTAACCGAAGGCCCTCATATGAGCCAAGAAATGCCTAGTATTTGGCGAAAGCAAAACAAAATATTATTATCTGCAGTATAGTATTGCACAGCTAGGCACTTAATAGTATAGTACAGGAACCAGCAAAACATTAGATGAGTATTCACTACAAAGAGCCGCACTTCCAGCGGAAACCTTCGGAACAAGCTAGGCTAAAATTCATTTTTCCCAGGCTGCCTACTGTGAGTTTCAGCTGCTGGAGAGCAACCCTCCAGGCTCAGATATAAGTAAACGAAATCGCAAGCGGATATCTTTTGAAGGTAATTTTCGTTGGCTGCTTCGCTACATCGCATACTACGTTACATGTCGAATAATGCTGGGCATTAAACCAACGAAAACCATTACCGCCCGTTCTTCAAACTTACGGAGGCATGGACTAAACCGACAAATTTAATGGTAGAAACTTTTCAAAGCAGTCCAAGTTTCATGGAATAATCTGAACCGGAAAATTTTAAATGTGCCAGCAGCCATTTATATCTACCTCTCAAGCAGGACATATTTCCTTCAAAGCACCACACCGCTACAAATATGCCCGACGATTTCTCCTGCATATCAAAATCCAGATCTAGTCAGTTTCTTGCTCTAACAGCCTGCATGATGTCATTACAATAGCGATAGCATTTGTGGGGCTGACGGCCCCACTTTGGCGCGGTGCACGAGGCTCAACGCGCATAAGGATGGAAATTTACAGGACGGTCTGTTTACTGTCGTTGCCTATATGGTATTTGCTGAGGTAATCGCTAATAGAGTCAGGACAACCTTAGACACCCTCAACCAAATATCAGACAGGCATTCGTGAAGAATACATATCAATAGATCAATAATAGATCACGTTCACAGTATCAGTCAGTTGATAGAGAGGTGTGCAGAATATAAGGAACCATAAGTAGAGCCTTCATAGTTTACGAGAAAGTATTTTTATCAATCAAAACCTCATCAGTCATGCAAGCATTGGGAAATTACGGGGTAGAAGAACCTGGTGTAAAAATTCTCAAAGATATCTATAACGACTGCGCAGCTACCGTAGTCTTCCATAAACGGAGCAATACAGTTCCAATTACGAAGGAGATAAGACAGGGAAACACGATGTCGCAAATGCTATTCACCACAACGCGATTTTACAAGAGGTAGTCAGAAGCCTGGATTCGTAACATTTGGGGATAAGAGTTAATGGAGAGAACATTACTAATCTGCGATTCGCTCAAGACACTGCCTTGCTAAGTGACTCTGGAGATGAACTGCAAAATATGGTCTGTGAGTTAGGCAGAGTAGAACGGTGGTTGTAAAAATTAATATGCAGAAAATAACAGTCATTTTCATATGTCCCGCCAAGAAACCGCAGTTTACAGTTGGCTGCGAGGTAATCGAAGTTGTAAGGGAATACGTTTACATAAGGCAGGTAGTGACCTGCCTTAGCAGGTCAGGTAGAGGGTAGCGACAGGATGGCAGCGACAGGAAGAGGGTAGAGTTCGTCGCCGAACACACGCTGGTTAATGACACCCTAGTCGAAATCAAGAGAGAGAAACGGGCGTTGGTAGAGCATTGAATGCGAAGGCAAAATAACCGATGATCCTTAAGAGTAATATAATGCACACCCAAGGGAAGGCTAACGTAGCAGTGCCCACGAGAAAGTTAGGCAGGCGGATGATATTAAGAAGTTTGCGGCGATAGGATGGCCGCAGCTGGCGCATAACAGGGTGGATTGGAGAGATATGGGAGGGGCATTTAACCTGCAATGGGCGTAGCCAAGATGATGATGATGATATTACAGGTCATCTTGCGCTATTTGCCCTTTGTATCCCCGGTGCCACAAGCGTGACAGTTTTTTTTTAATTTTTAACAGACTAGATAGTCTCTAAGAATCCCGTGTTCCCAGCTGCCAGAAACGTGGCAGGTGGTGCTTGCACTTGTTGTCAGTAGATGGCGCCACAGATACTGCGACACAGTTTTTTGAGTGTCGAAAACATGGATTCCACGTGCAGCCGGCCAAATCGGGGAGTGAGCTTTGTTTTTGTTTTTTGGGGACCTCAACACTGGCGCTTCATTGCTGAAAAGACTTAGAGACGCTTTGCAAAAGCCTAGCGAATATGCGTACTCAGTTTTATGTTTCTACGACCACTCCTTCGAGAGCATATCACCTCGTTCAGCTTACATACACGTTAGTGGCAGCCAGGAATCTGAGAGCGTACTCCCAGAGAAATGCATGAAAGAGTATGACTTCATTTAGGGCTTATATCTGAGTATTTGCGGCACCTAATTTCTTTCTATCTATTGAATCTTCTTACGTGTTGTCTAACAGCGACTTTCGTTGACGTAATTTTCCGGAGCGTTTTTTTTATATGCATGCAGTGCCTGACTGAGAAAGAAATTCTTTTAGAATGCCCTACCGGGAGCGAGGATGAATACTTGGACGGTTCGGAGTGCGATGAAGAATACAAGAACAAGGCACAATATCAGCGAAAGCTCTACAGACAGTGACGAAGAAGTACAGTTGACGTCAACACAAAAAGAAGCAAACAAAGAGTTGGCACTGGGTGTAAATGGACATCAATATAAATCCGGGAGAGGAACAATGTGTTTTGAAGCCAACGGATGGTTCAGAAAGAGTGAAGAGCCCGTTGAGCGTGCTCCTGAAACTCGTCGACTCTTACCTAATAGAGTTCCTCACTTTCGAGACTAACAAATTCAGAACACGAGAACACGAGAAATTCGCACCCGTATTTATCCACTGTCAGTGTTCGAGATGCGCAAGTTTATTGGCATTGTCCTTTACATGTCTTTTGCTAACCTTTCTTTTAGAAGGATGTACTGCTCAGTGAACACTCAAGCGGATGTCAGCGTTTGGATGACAAGAGACAGGTTTGACAAAATTAAGGTACGACATGTGCTTACGAACCTATTTCTCAAGCTACCACACTTGTAACCTGCGTTGATGTTGGTGAGATGATCATCCCAAACAAGGGCAGACATTCTCAGAAGGTTTATATGAAGAGTAAGCCTAAGAAATGGGGCTACAAAGCTGATTTCGGAAATTTCATGCCTCCTAAATTTTTGGAGAGATTCTATCCCCCAATCCCAGCTGCAACGTTTGTGGCACAATAAAATTTTCTACAAAATCAAAAGGGATCATTCTATTTTTTTTCACTGATCTTTATATGAACCACATCTGTTGAAAAATATCAATTTCAGCAATGTTCACCTCGCGAGACACCTGTGGGATATAAAGGGTTAGGACGTGAGTGCGGGTAGATCCTAGTGCAACACCACTCATGTCCGGAAAGTGCTTCGAGTGCAGCGTGGTGACTGGGCTCGCGATTTGGCGGCGCCTGCACAATGCTCGAGAGAGCTGCGCATGGTGGTTGAGCAGCGCGGAACCGCTTTCAGGGCACCGTGTCAAAGAAACGATTGAAGGTAACTGGAAAGAGGCTCCGCCTTGGAGACCTCGGGAATAATTTCAACAACATGGGGACTCCATTCATGTACTGACATCCTACTGCACCCTGGCGCCGTTTGCATTTCGTCCCCACTGAACCGCGGTTCAAGTGGCCGAGATTTATCCTCGGATTCATCGCAAAAACGGGCTAACAACTGACCAAAAATGGCGTATAGAGATAGGGCACGCGTTTTATAAGTCATTTATCTTGTCTTTGCCGACTCCGGTGGGATCATGAGGATCAACGAGCCGTGAGGTTTTATTATCTTCTGGGATGAAGTGAGTGAGAAAGGACACAAAAATAAACTCCTTAAAATCGGCACCAGGATTTGCAAAAAAATTTGACATATTACGCAAAATCGGTGTAAGTACGGCATGAAAGTTAATTGTGGTCAAGGCGGCAAAAAACAGACACTTGAAAATATGTTTTTCAGTGCTCATGTCTTTGGCTGAGCGGCCATCTACAACACCATTCAGCAAATTTTGAAGCCCTGATAGAGGAGAAATATCAAAAAGGACAGGAGGGAAGATTAACGAGGCGATACTGTGTTGGCTATTAGTGATTTTTGAGGAAAGGAAATGGAGCAGTAATTCTCTCACTTCCTCACGGGCATCTCATCCGCGCCGGGAGGGAAGGAAGGAAGGTGGGAAAGAAAGAAGAGAGAAAGAGGTGCCGTAGTGAAGGTCTCCGGAATATTTTCGACCATCTGGGTATCTTAAACGTGCACTGTCATAGCACAGCACACGGGCGCCTTTGGCGTTTCGCCTCTATCGATGCACGACCGCCGCCGCAGTGATTGAAGTCAGGTACTCCGGCTAAGATGCCGAGCGCACTAACCACTGAGCCACCATGGCGGGTTTACCCTGCTCACGGGATAAGCATAAACGGAGGAAAAGAGGCGAGAAAAAGAAAGTACAGCTCAGTTCAGGTAATTTGAAACGCTGCTTAATCACAAGGTAACGGCGCCATTCATAACGAAACATTCTACCAAATTGTGTACAACAAAGGAGACAGTGAGCGTAAATGTAAGAAGTAAAACACGTAGACAAATATTTAGTGTAATTTTCAAAGAACCAAAGCTTCAGTGGTTCACCTGCGAAATTTCATTTTCTCAGTCATTCGGATGGTGAGCTACAGTATATTGCGCGTTACGTCTTGGCAGACATTGGTATATTGATCTTTAAGGCGGCATCTTACGACATTCGAAAACATTGTGTTCATAACATCGTCCTGTCGAAACAATGCGCTTCGACAGAATTTCTGGGAATATGGCGGGGAAGCTGCTGTCGTCGACCTCCCACCTGCATACAAAAGCAAGTAGTTCAAGTCCTACCTTCAGGCGCTACCATATCCAACCCGACATTGTTATTGAATCGTTGGGCATTCAACACCGACAGGTATGCTAAATTCCTCGCAGCGATTACTTTAACTCACGCGTGTGAAACGTCGCTACTATCGGGAGAGAGATATATTTTTTGGGTACAAGGACAAATATTTTACTTTTACTTAACATTTGTTTACGCCGCAGGTATAACAACAGTCGCCAGCGTGGATCTTTGGTTGATATGTTGTGCCGTGAGACGTTGCACCTGAATTTGAGGCCATTGAAGGAAGGAATTGAGATTGGTATCCTTATTTGACGTTCAAAAGCAGAAAACGGGATATTGGCTCTAAGGTACACCACAATGGAGCCCACTGTGTTAATTTCGACCACATGCAGTTATATAATATGCAATTGCATTTCAAACACTCGCGCGCCTTGCATTTAACCTCGTCGAAGAGCGACCGCGGCATCCTGGATTAAGAAAACGTCATTGGGATCAGGAGCGGTGGAAGGAAGGAAGGGGTTATGTCCTGTAGTGGTCAGTAGTTGAACGCACTTACGTCCATGCCTTTGAGCAGTCTTATTATTCTTGGTTATAAGTTCCTACAATGTTCTAAAGTACATAGGGTTTCATGTTTTTAAATTAACTAAAATATATTGAGGACATGAACATTTTTTCACGAAGTTTTTATTTTTAGCAGCAACCAGCACAGAACTTCTGCATCCTTGCAGCATTCTCTTGTCGCAGTTATGCATTGATCCAGCTTACTGCATTGACCCTGGAAGAGAGATCAGCGTTTATACTTCTGCCAAAGAGGTAATGAAAAACTAAGAATTAAAATATGCTGACCGCTGTTCTTTGCAGCATCAAAGGTCGTATGATCGGTGAATAAATTCTGCAGCGGGTATTCTTTGACAATTACCTACTTCGAGTTAGGTAAAGGAAGCGCTGACAAAAACAATGATTTTGCGAAAGGTTTCTTCTGAATGCTTCGTATAAGGCGTTTTATGGAGATGACGAAAAGATTTGCAGCACAGCATAATCGAAACTGCCTGCCACAAATGCTGCGTAAGCGCTTAGGCCGGCTGGTTAAATATAACTCTTTTCGGTCATCCATTTTACACAGGTTGTTTCGATTGTGCTGGTTAAGGCCATGTGCAGGACAATTTTCTCGCGCTCTTAAATGAATTCATCACGCGACAAAAATAATAAGCAAAAGTAACGCGTGTTCCCGATACGAGAAACTGTTGCATAAATCAGACCGCAATTGGGCTTTCTTGCCATTGTGTGTCACCCCTCTTTCCCTATAAGTATTTAAACATCTTTACTTCCTGTCTGTTAACTTTCTATTTGCGAAGGGATTCTTCGTATAGTATTTCACTCCGAGCGTTTCGTGCTTCGAACGATCCGCTGCCGATATCCGCCTGCACTTCCGATTCAGTGGTTTTACCGTGGACACCTAGTTCTAATCTTCCAACAGCTCTCTGATTTTTTTCTGAGCTTCTGTCCTTAGGCACAATACAGCATCCCCGACAGGAAGACCCAGTGCCATTATTTCATTCCAAATACCTCTCAGTGTTTCATACTTGTTGTACGCCATAATGCCCTATATTTCAGTATCCCGGCGTCTCTTAGCCCTTTTGGCCTAACAGACTGCTCTTACTTCTGGACACTTTCCGCTTGTTCAGAAGCAGTGGGCAATGTAAGTGCACATCCTTTTTGCCCGAGATGTGAAATTGTACAGAACCCTTCTCTGCAACCGTGCGCTCTGTGTATGTGCGGGTGTGTGCAATACATATGCTGCATGAGGAAGACATGCGCTCCACGTGCTACATGTTTTGCGAGAGAAGTGCCACCCAGTCTCCTCTAACCCTGAGCACTCCAAGCATTTCATTGTATTACGACATCATCACCCTGGATTCGCACCGTCACTTTCAATATGCTTCCACATTCCTGCTTTCTCGGGGTGCAGTAGCAGGCAAGGGCCACCTTATCGCCTGTCTACCTCTGCACATATCCTTTCATTAAATTTATCTCTCTGTCTCTCTCGCATAACCCGAGATATTTTTATTCAGGCACTCTGGCTAAAAGGCTATTCTTAGTTACGCCTAGCGAGCAAATGTGTTCCAATTCATTTTGGACAGCTTCAATGATGTCGGAATAAAAGAGTAGTGTACTTCCTCTAGTCACGTGGCTCGCTGTTCCAGAGACACCATTCAGTGTTTTATTTTGTTTCTTCGGCACGTGCCCCACGAATGCAAACGGGTCAGGTGACATGCCGCTAGATAAAACGGTCACCTTCTCGCCCGTCTGTGCGCCAGGCGTTAACCAAAGGTGGCGTCGCCGAATCTCATGTGGAATTCACCACTTTTCCAATGCTAACAGTGTCTGCGGCCAGTATGGCTACTGTACTATAACCCCTTTAGGAGGGGTGAGTTCTAGCACAGTAAGGAGGCGTAGCAATAACACGCTTGTTTTGTCATTTTTGAGCGAATATCAAAATAATTCAGCGAAGGGGCTTCTCCTCTCGCATACGGAGTGATTGTCGGACATGTGTATCTCAAGACGCTTTCATGACGTTTTTTAATGTATAGTTCGATAACAGAGAAGGCAGAACACAGTTGAGGTTGTCATGGAAAAAACCTCTCTGCGTATTAAGCTTTTTCTGAAATGATTATGAAACTGTATTGTGATGTAGGGAATATAACCCAGGTCCCATCATTGTCCTCCTCTTCCAGAGGTCTCGAAATGTAGGACTCATTAATGTTAGGAATCATAATGTTAGCACATTATCAAGCAAAAAAAAGCAAGCAGAAAGATGGGATTTTACATAGGTTTCAAATTACGTTTACGCATCTATTAGCTCTCATAGCAATGTAAGCACAGCACTTCAGCACACATGAAAGCGATGAAAGGTTCAGTTTCTTTCTCTCCTTCGGAAACTTTGTATCTTTTTTTGTGTTCATCATTCCCCAGAAGCGAACCGAAAGTCGCAAAAACTCTCCAGTCATGTTTCAGTACCTAGATTTTAACACCCTGAAACTGAAAACAATTCTTAGACAATTTCTTCTTTCATTCTCAGAATACCTTCCTCTCTCACGAGTAGGCTGATGTTCACCGAAAACTCCTCTACATCATCAGGAAATCGCTTTGGAATCTGAGGCTACAGACAAAAAGACTATCTACTGTGTAGCCGTACTCTGAATGCGTTGACTCACCTTGCATGCAATGCTTATGGCACTGGTCGTAGGTCAGGAAATTGTTCTGTCCGCCCCCGCACCCATAGTAAGGAAACCATTGGCATTGTCTTGCAAGAACGTTGTAGTAGTAACGATACGATCCAGTTGCTCTATCGCAGGTGTATCCTTGATTTGCAGGCTCTCTACAGTATCCAGGTTGCCCAACGCCTGAAAAAAAAACATGTTGGTAATCATGTTAATAAATTTTGGGCACTGGTTTCTAAGTCAGCGATAAGTCGGTATTCTAAAAATGCCAGATATCACAATAACAGAGTACAGATCCTCGAAAATAGACATTCTTGTAAAACGCACCTTCGGCTCCGGAAACCCACCTCGCCAGCCCGCTGCTGCCTTGCCCAGCCCAGCCCTTCGAGTGTGTTGGCGTTGACCTTTACGGCCCTCTGGATACTCTGAATAGCTGGACCGTTGTTGCTATCAATCATCTAACGCGCTACGCCGAAACGTTGCCTTTACCATCTTACAGATGCCACGGCATTTCTACTTCATCCTTCATTATAACATTCCTCAACACTCCTCTTCATGGTGCTCCCAAAGAGTTCCTGAGGGAAAATGGTCACACCTTCCTTTCTAAAGTTGTAGAAGCTGTCTTTCGGGAATGCAACATTGTCCACAGCACCACCTTCGCGTACCATCCGCAGACCCATAGAACAGACACATAGAATCCCTGCAACAGACGCGGCGTTGTAGCTTTTGTCACCTATGCTTACAACTCTTTTACTGAAGCCACCACCACATTCTCTACACACCTTCATTTCTACAGCCGTGAGCCTTCTTGCACAAAATAAACGCAATCGTGCGATACCGACATCATGCTTGCGAATTTTCGCCCGAGTGGAGTTGTAAGAGAGACCGGAAACTCCAATGGCTGGCGTTCAGTAAAGAAGACGGCAACCGCCGAACGTTGCTACGCTCGTGCAGGCTCTGGCTAACTCCAACTGATCGCAGGACGTTGTGGTAATTGTTCGCAACGCAGCGGATTGCATGACTTCCTTTACTACAAGTTTTCTGAATTGGTGTGACGAAAAAACTGTAAGGGGTATTGGAATTGAGGAGGAGCGCTAATACCATAAATAAAAATTCGCGCTCTGAAAGCCGGAACATTACCCTGCGAACATCAAGCATATCTGTCCCCGCACTTAGCTGAGGGCCACCTGTTTCTGCTCACCGGATAAAGTTAGCACCAGACAAACTGATTTTTAGCGTACATAGCGGCGACCGTCACCACATTAGTGGCGCGATATTGCCGGGTAGCCGCGTGCTCAACCCTAGTGCTATATTCGTAAACGATAAATACTGCATAATTCGTTAAGTTGCATTCCTAGTTTACACAGTGTTCAGAAGTCAGTGCCTTGACGTCTCATGGGAAAGTGCCTGATACAATAACCGTTACGCAAAAGACAACAGTAAGAGCTGGTAGAAATGCATACGCTTCATGTTGCAAATAACTGCGAGAAAGTATTCTCAGCAACGATGGACACTTGAACCGCAGTGGATTTGAAGGGATTAAGGTCAAAGGTGAAAACATTTTACTAAACAATTTGCCGCACTGAATTTGCCGCACTGAATCTGCGAACTCATTTCGGTCAGCTTTCATAAAATTGATTCACATTACAGATAGCACTCTTTTCGATATCCGGCCACTGATGCTTGAAGCTGAGTTCATGATTTAATTGTTTAAAACTGTATAGCCTCTAAGGCGTCACGGCAAAAACTCTGCTGCCTATCACTTTCTTCTAGAAAGCACTGCATGGTTTTCAGCATGAAGAATAAGGAATCGGGGCAAGTTTTGCATAGAAAGCAAACGGAGCGCCATGGTTTCGCATTGTGGTCCTATATGCAGAAGAAATCAACCAGAGCGCGTTAAAACACTCACTGTAATGCTTTAGGCCATAGAACAGGATTACATCAGGGGAGGAGAGGGCACTCGAGTGGCCCAGGAACGCACAGACAGCAATATAATTTTTTCTCGAAGTTCGCTTAGCGGAGAGTGCATTTCTGGGGTCCTGAACACTTCAACGTGTTCAAACAGCTCGCCCCTGCAATTATTCAAAAGCTTAGCCTTACTTTGCTTCAAACGTCACATATCTGCGAACCGCTTGAAAAGATGGACCGCAACTGCGCCAGAACGGCGGTCCTTTTAGTAGGGTGGTTTAATGTACATACATTAGCCCCTAATGCGCAACGGCAACTACTCTGGTGTTCATAACAGCCGTATAGCTTTCCTTTCGGGCTGTGCGGCTGTGCTTGGATGGCTGATGATGATATTACTCCCCTATTCTGAAATATACTCCACTCGGCGGATCCGCCTAAACATCGGACATTGTATATGCACACTTGACAGGCACCGCGTAATTTACAATTCACCTTTCCCTTTTAAGCACCATCTCTGAGCCCCACCTGCGAGTCAAAGTGATAGAGTAAACACTGTGCAGCCACGAAGTTAAGATTTCGCTACCTGTGTATCAAGGCGAGCCCTCTAAGTAGCCATCCACATTAAATATGACCGACTGTATTCAACATAGTCTCCACTCTCCTGCATGTGTTCAGCTGGAAATAGCGTTCAAGAAGACGTATATGATTGTTTATGAGTAACGGATGCATTAGGTGTTGGTTGTAAGGCAGCATAATAAAGAGAATTAGCTTACGGCCGCCGCAAGTCCTGACGCATTCCGCAGCGGTTGGAAAGTTATTCCCGGTGTAGCCGCAGGCTACATCAAAAAGGCAAGTTTTTGATTGAGGATCAAAGTAGAAGACTTCCACTTGAGAACCAGCCACACATCTAGTTACAGCTCGGGGCGCTGTGCAAACGTCTCCTGAAATGGACAATAAAACGATGTGTTTCCAGTGTCATCCACTTATAGAGAGAACTTATTTCTTGCAGGAAATCATTACGCAGTGCGCTGGTATATTGAACGGTATGCGAAAGGACTGATTTTAGGCATGTTTTCTTTTTATTCGACTTAGACCCCCAAGAAAGGTTGCTTAAAGTAAGAGTTGCATATTGGCAAAATTCAAAACCAAACTTGTATGCTATGAGTTGTGTGCCTTTATTAGCCTTCAGCGTGGTTCTTTGTGCCAACATCGTCGTGCTTTGATTGCAAAGAGCATACGGAGGATTGTCGGGCAGTTCGGAACAAATGAAAGCAGTTGCTCTATTGCAGTAGCACTTCTAGGTACATTTACCGAATTCGGGCTTTGTGGAAGGTGACTTCTTCGGCGGAAGCCACTGGACTCTTGGACTGAGGACACCTCCCAGAATGCTCTCGTCTCCTTTTTATAAATATACTTTTATTCTTCATCTCTCTCACCTGCAAAGCTCGCACCTCTACAAGCTGCCTGGTGTGTACACCTAGCACTGACAGTCCTTCAAGGTAAATATATTCAGTGTACAGGCCTTATGAGAAAGACCTTTAGTATTATGGCCTTCATTGTAAATGCTTTCTGAGTAAAGGCCTTTGGTAAAGGGCTTGAGGTCAAAGCTTTTATGGCTAAGGACTTTAGTGTAAAGCCCTTTGAGCCAAAGGGTGCTTTCGCTTTCACAGCTCGTAAGTTCTTTAGATGGCCTCTGTAACTAGGTCTACTGCCCGGCATTCCACGCTTAGCCACGCCAAACCGTCTACCTTTTTCCTCTGTAGACTGCTTTTACAACGGTTTTTGTGTTAGCTTCATTGCTCGGTTGGCGGTCATCGGTGCAGACTCATCCTGTAAAGCGCTCACGTTCAATGACGCGCCGAGTCAGAGTGCTCAACCTGTGCCTCACTCCTCGTGTTATGTGCGCGTCGTCAATTTTTGAGTGCCCTTGTCGCTTCCGCTGCGAGAGAACAGCTAATACGACGCGGCGCAGCAGTTGCGCCGCGATGAAGACACATGTATGCACCCAATGTGAAAGGAGGAAAGGGCTCAGAAACGTGGAAGCTAACCAAGAGAGTTCAGCTTAAGTTAAGGACAACGCAGCGAGCTTTGGAAAGAAAAATGATAGGTGTAACGTTAATAGATCGGAAGAGGACGGAGTGGGTGAGGGATCAAACGCGGGTTAATGACATCCTAGTCGAAATCAAAAGGAATAAGTGGGCTTGGCCATGGCATGTAATGCGAAGGCAGGATAACCACTGGTCCTTAAGGATAACGGAGTGGAATCCAAGAGAAGGCAAGCGTAGCAGGGAGTGGCCGAAAGTTAGGTGGGCGGATGAGATTAGAAAATTTGCGGGAATACGGTGGTCGCAACTGGCGAAGGACAGGGTTAATTGGAGAGATTTGGGAGAGGCCTTGGCCCTGCAGTGGGCGTGGTCAGGCTGATGATGATTATGATAATGAATCGATTACGGCATTTAAAAATTACACAACCAACCTGTTCACAAAACTCCAGATTATATGAGAAGAACCAGTGGTACCTTTAAAGGGCGCAGTTTTCAACAAGCATTGCCTCCTTCAGTGTCGTGAGATAACATGGCTGGCGAAGAGATAAACCACTGCCGATGATTTCTCCCGAATAGTACAAAATGCGCTGGCTGTACTACTGCTACTGGCGTCAGTGATCGTGCCGGGGAAGAATGGAACTTAAGGCAAAGCATGGTACAATGACAAATACAGTGGTTGAGCCTACTGCACTGAAATTTCGGCAGGTGCTCGATTACTTCATAAAAGTTTGGCTCTTTGGTTGGCAGTCATTACTTTGGTCAGAATGATTGCTTAAATATTTGACCCCATATTGATTATAGTTGCTCCTTTTAAGAGCATTTTTTCTATTCTCATTACCGCAAGGACTTGGTTGGCGCAAGGAGGCGTAAATCAAGTGAAAAAATTTGATTAAATTTTGTGGGTATTTTTTTTCGTGTGCCGGATAGTTGTTTTGGCAGATAAAATTATAAGGACTTCTTTTTGATTATGCAACCTCGAATACGAGCAGTCGGCTTCTCATAAGCACTTTCCCTGTTTTGCACGTATGTCAGTTTAATTACTGACCTAAAAATATTTCATTTATATCAGCCTCTCTACACCCCGAGAGACAAAACGGCTGCCAGAAGCTGTAGTTATTAGTTGTAAGTTGAAAGGTTGCGTCTAATTTACAATCACCGGATAGGCAGTCATAAGTCACGTGTGCTATGTTTTAGATATTAGCCACTGTAACATGTAGTTCTGGATGGATTAATCCGAAGATAGGTTGGATGAAACACGTATGATGTTTTAAAGACCCACAGGTCGTCACGACCAGGCTCATGCAAAGCCTATGGGCTTTTGCAAAAAAAAGTATGTTCGCTAATATACACCCCGTGCCGTGCTTTCGTCCCTATACAGAAATAGAGTAGTCAGCTATAACAGTGTTCTTGCTTACCACTCATGATTTTCTCATACTTCGGGTCTCTCCTACATGCTAATGTATTAGAGAAATGTCGCTCAAAACATTGCCCCGCTGACGTTCACACTGTGTAACAAACATGGTATAAATAACACATGGAAAATTTAAAAGCGGAATAAAGGAAAGCTTTTAGCTCCAAGGTCGCAACTAGCGATGTTTTGAAGCTCCATACAACTAATGCTGAAGTGTGTTAATCAGAGTGAATGTCAATGATATCAAGCCTCATAAAATGCGCATAAAAGAAAGACCTATTCGGTTCAAATCTGTATTTACTTACTGCTTCGGCAAGTTGCATCGCATAGTGTTTTGTCTTTAAACGGCGCGGCGGAATTGCACGTGGATACGCATGTTCTTGTGTTTTGTTTAAACTGCCAGCCAGGAGTAGCGCAGCGAGGTGTCGTTATGGTGAAGCTCTTTACAGCACATTTGGGATCTGCAAAAAAGAAAACTGACTTAAACACAACAAACAATGAGAGCCGACTGGTTTCTCGCCTGCCCTTTATCCAAGTAATATTTTCAAAGGAAATATGCGAAAGTGACCCTCTATCTGTGTTCCCCAGGAATGTCACACTCCTTTGCTTTTAAAAGCTATACCCATGTATCTTCGCAGCATTGTATCATGATTAAATACACAGTTGTTCCGTCCTTCTTTTTGTTCTGAATAAGCAACTATGAGCTGTCCACTTGCTTACAGGCTTATTAACGTATACCGGAGTTATGACAGCAGAGGAGGCGTTTTCACATATCCCACAAAACATAGAGCGAGACCAACGTACTTGCCCTCATGGCAAAGTACAGCTAGGTCACTAGAGAACGCCTAAGTCGGTTGTTTTTCACAAAGACAGCATATATTTAAAGCTGAACTCTTAAAGAGGCCTGGGAATAAAAGTCGGGGGAAATGTATGTGTCTAGGCGAAAAATTATTTCGTTAGTTACCTGAAAGAAACAGCCCAAAAGGTACGATTAGTTATGGAGGCACTACCTGTACAAAAAAAGTAGATTTGACGAACTAGAATACTTAAAAAATATAAGTTGTAATGGGAACGACCGGCATCCGTTCACGCGGTGCGACGAAGAGGTGAACGAAGTGCTGTGCTCGTTCCGGAGTGACCCTGGGTGTGTGCCTGCCGTGACGCGTCTTTGATCAACGGCCGCCGACCTGCGCTTCGAAGACGCACCTGTACACTTGGTGGAGGTGCTTCGATCCCCGTCCCGGTGCTCAACCTGGAACTTCGGAGCGGAACGCAACTTGCACCGCCAACAATGCCAAACACTTCGACGCAGTCATCGCCGGCCATCCCTCCCACCTTCCTCTGTTCCGGAGTCCAACGCCAGCGCGACCCTTCCCCATTTAGCGGTACGGACGACCAGGACGTCGACGAATGGCTGGCCTCCTACGAGCGCGTCAGCACTTACAACCGGTGGGACGACGCCGTGAAGTTGAGCAACGTCCTTTTCTATCTCACAGACGTTGCAAACTTATGGTTTCGTAACCATGAAGCCGACCTTCCCACCTGGTCTTCATTCAAGGCAAGCTTCGCGGACGTTTTCGGCCGCCCCGCCGTGCGGAAACTTCGCGCCGAGCAACGTCTCCGTGCTCGAGCCCAGCTACCGGCTGAAACATTCACCAGCTACATTGAAGACGTCGTCGATTTATGTAAGCGCGTGAACCCTTCGATGCTAGAGACTGACAAAGTTAACAACATTCTCAAAGGGATAGCCGATGACGCTTTCCAAATGCTCCTGGCGAAGAATCCCACCTCCGTCAGTGCCGTCATCGAGCTGTGCCAGAGCTATGACGAGTTGCGCAAGCAACGCGCTTCTACGCGGCAGTCTGGTGCGCCTACCGAGAGTCTTGCTGGCTTGTCTCTTGGTCCCTCGTCTTCGGACCAATCCCTATTCATGGAGCGCGTAAAAGATTTTATACGCGAGGAAGTCGCTCGCCAGCTTTCTCTTCTCCATCACGTTCGAGACCCTGTGTGCCCTACTGCCGACCTCGCGCCTTCCCTTGCGCTGAATATCCGCCGTGTTGTTCAGGAGCAGGTCGCTGCAGTCCTGCCATCCAGCCCCCCGCCTCCTCCTGTCGCAGCACCACTCACCTATGCTGAAGCCGTCACCCGGACACCGGGCTCGCTTGCCTCCCCCACGTATCGCAGCAGCCCTGCCTATTATGCTCCACCCCAGTCCATGCCACTTCCCCCAGCCTCGTTTCCTCGCACACGACGACACCCTACGAACCCTTGGCTCACCGCCGATAATCGGCCCATCTGCTACGCTTGTGGGCTTCCAGGGCACGTCGCACGTCTCTGCCGTCAGCGCTTGCCTCGCTCTGGGGAGGCTGTGCATCCGTACGGATACGATCCTGAGCCGCCCTTGACCAATGGCTCTTCTGGCTCGTCTATGCCTCGCTCCCAGTATTCTACTCGCCGCTCGCCTTCCCCTCGCCGCCGTTCAATTTCCCCAATGCTTCGGCGACCGGAACCCATCCGCGAGGAAAACTAACTGCCGCAGTTCCGGAGGCAAGAACTGCGTCTTTTGCGAACTCGCCAAGTCCTCCGTTTCCTCCCGCCAACGTGATTCATGCGATTGTCGAAGGTGTCCCTGTTCTTGCGCTCGTTGACACGGGCGCTGCCGTGTCTGTGATGAGTGACTCTCTTCGCCGCAAAATTCGCAAGGTGACGACGCCCCTGTCTGACTTTTTGCTCCGTACGGCCAGCTCACAGCGCATCCACCCCATCGCAGCCTGCACGGTACGAGTTTCTGTCAAAGACGTAGCATATACCATCGAGTTTGTTGTGCTGAGTGCGTGCTCTCACGATGTCATCCTAGGATGGGACTTCCTCTGAACCCACCGTGCAGTGATTGATTGTGCTGGTGCTGAACTCGCGCTACCTTTGGTGTGTAACGTTTCCGTGTGCGGCCTGCCAGTGCCCACCGCTAAACTTCTCGTAGCTGCCGACACCGCCATACCTCCCTTCTCTTCTGCCCTCGTCCCGCTCCTATCTGACTCGCCCTTCAGTAGCCCTGTTCTCTTCACACCCACCACAGCTGCCACCCGCCGACACCACCTTCTGATTCCTTTCGCCGTTCTCACGATTTACGATGGTCACTGTGCCATTTATGTCTCCAACCTTTGCCCGTCCTCTCTCCTTCGCGGTGAATGCCTCGGTCGTGTCGAAGAACTGAACCCTGCTCTTTCCCACGAGTTCTCCGATCACCGTGCCTGTACCGAGGTTGCTCTCCTGGACTTTCGTGCGACCACGCCCGATCCGCTCCCCGTCGACGTCTTTCAACGCGCCATCGCTGCCGACCTTCCGCTCACTCAACGTGACCAGCTACTGACACTTCTCCAGCGCTTCAGCACGTCTTTTGACCTTTCCCAAGCATCTTTGGGCCGTGCGTTTGCCGTCTCTCACGAAATCGACACAGGTACGCACGCCCCCTTGCGCCAGCGCCCATACCGCGTCTCGCCCACAGAGCGCCGCGTCATCCGTGAAAATGTCGACGATACGCTACAGCGCGGCATAATACAGCCCTCTCACAGCCCTTGGGCCTCTCCTGTTGTCCTGGTGAGGAAAAAAGATGGCTCCATTCGGTTCTGCGTGGACTACCGTCGTCTCAGCCAGATTATTCGCAAGGATGTTTATCCTCTACCCCGAATCGACGACGCACTAGATTCCTTGCAAGGAGCGGAGTATTTTTCGTCCTTAGACTTACGCTCTGGCTACTGGCAAGTACCCATGGCTGCCGCTGACCGACCTAAAACCACTTTCGTCACCCCAGACGGCCTGTATGAATTCAATGTCATGCCATTCGGCCTATGCAATGCTCCAGCCACATTCGAGAGAATGATGGATAATATTCTCAGCGGGCTCAAATGGGAAACGTGTCTGTTCTATCTGGATGACAATGTCGTTTTTTCCAAACATTTTTCTTCTCATTTACTACGCCTCGAGCGCGTTCTCACGTGCCTTACTGCTGCCGGGCTACAGCTAAACCTGAAGAAATGTTACTTCGGTGGCACGAAACTGACGATATTAGGCCATGTCATCTCCAAAGATGGCATCCTTCCTGACCCTGCCAAACTCCGCGCCGTCGCTGACTTTCCCAAACCGACCACCTTAAAAGAACTTCGCAGTTTTGTAGGCCTGTGTTCTTACTTCCGCCGCTTCATCCGGAATTTCGCCTGTATCATTGCACCTTTAACACAGCTTCTTGCCGGCAGCCCGAATCTTTCGTCTTGGTCCCCCGCTTGCGATGAAGCATTCACCACTTTACGTCGCCTCCTGGTCTCCCCCCCAATACTCCGCCATTTTGATCCCGACTGTCCGACCGAGATTTACACTGACGCGAGCGGTGTGGGGTTGGGCGCAGGTCTTGCCCAAAGGAAGTCTGGCCATCCCGAATATGTTGTGGCTTACGCCAGCCGCGCCCTCACCAAGGCGGAATCCAACTATTCTGTCACAGAAAAAGAATGTCTCGCCATCATTTGGGCGATTGCCAAGTTCCGCCCTTACGTCTACGGCCGGCCGTTCTATGTCGTCACCGACCATCATGCTCTCGGCTGGCTGTCCTCGCTTAAAGATCCCTCTGGCTGACTTGCCCGCTGGGCTTTACGTCTCCAGGAATTTGATATTCACGTTATTTATCGCTCTGGACGCAAGCACTCCGACGCCGACGCACTTTCCCGTTCACCACTCCCTTGCGATTCCGCCTCTGCCCTCGTCTGTGCCTACGATTTCTCGTCGTTCGGTGTCCCTGATATGCTTTCCGAACAACAGCAGGATCCTTGTATCAATTCCCTCCTCACCTTACTGTCTAATCCCTCGCCACTTTCTTCGTCCCGGACTCTTCGTCGCCAAGCCCACCATTTTGCCGTTCGTGATGGCCTCTTATACCGGCGTAACTACCTCTCCGACGGGCGGAAGTGGCTGTTGGTGATTCCTCGCCACCTCCGTGCTGCGATCTGCGCCTCTTTCCACGCCGATCCACAATGCGGCCATGCCGGTGTATTGAAAACTTATGCTCGTCTGCGTCTGCGCTATTATTGGCGCGGTATGTACCGCTTCGTACGTCAGTACATTCGGTCATGTACAGCCTGCCAACGTCGCAAGAACCCTCCCCGCCACGACCCCGCTCCGTTGCAGCCGTTACCCTGCCCTGCCCGCCCCTTTGACCGCGTCGGCATCGATCTTTACGGTCCGCTTCCAACGAGTTCGGCTAACAACCGCTGGGTCATCGTGCGCGTTGACCACCTCACCCGCTACGTAGAAACGTCGCCTCTCCAATCTGCTACCGCACATGATGTTGCTTCTTTCATCCTACACCGTCTTGTTCTTCGTCACGGAGCTCCGAAAGAACTGCTCAGTGACCGTGGCCGTGTTTTTCTCTCGGAAGTCGTCGCGGCGCTGCTAAAGGAATGCCAAATCGTTCATCGCTGTACCAGCGCCTATCACCCACAAACCAATGGCATGACTGAGCGGTTCAACCGCACACTCAGTGACATGCTCGCCATGTATTTGATACCGCCCACTCCAACTGGAACAAAGTACTTCCTTTCGTAACCTACGCCTATAATACGGCTACGCAGACAACGACGGGATTCTCCCCTTTCATTCTCTTATATGGTCGCGAGCCTACATCCACCATGGACACCATCCTCCCTTACCGTCCTGAGCCTTCCGAGACCACATCCCTTTCCGACGCTCACATGTATGCCGAAGAATGTCGACAACTTGCGCGCTCTTTCACCACACAACTGCAGCGGCACCAGAAGCACCTTCGGGACCCCTCGGACCCTCCCGTGTCATATCCCTCCGGTGCACTCGTTTGGCTCTGGGTGCCTTCCTCCACTCCCGGCCTCGCCACGAAACTGCTTTCCCGCTATCACGGCCCTTACCGCATTCTACAACAAACTTCTCCCGTGAATTACGCAGTTGAGCCCCTTAACCCATCACCGGATCATCGTCGCCGGGGGCGTGAAACTGTACACGTGGAGCGTCTTAAGCCCTACTATGACCCGCCAACTCTTTCGTCCCCGTAAGTCGCCAGGATGGCTCCTTTTCGCCAGGGAGGTAACTGTAATGGGAACGACCGGCATCCGTTCACGCGGTGCGGCGAAGAGGTGAACGAAGTGCTGTGCTGGTTCCGGAGTGACCCTGGGTGTGTGCCTGCCGTGACGCGTCTTTGATCAACGGCCTCCGACCTGCGCTTCGAAGACGCACCTGTACAAAGTGCAGGTACCACTATAACTGGCTGTTTTCGCAATCAAACTACGCGCCGTGCGTCATGGTAGTGTACTGTGTGCAGATCTCCGAAGCTAATCCACATCGCTACTTTTAATGAAAAAGGTAATAGAAAATTATTCTACTGTCGAAAGCATGAGCTCTTCTTAACTGTTACTCTTTCGCGTCATACGCAGCACAACCAACCTCTTGTACCCGATGTAGTGTCAAATTCGAGAGCGGGAAAAAAGCGCTGAGTGTAAGTGTGTGCGTGCGTGCTTACGTGTGCGTTTGTGTGTGCGCACGAACGGTCCGGACCGCACGAAGCCTAGATGCCGCACAGCTTTTAGAACCGACGAGGCAGTTGGCGTCCATCCTCACCCATTCACTCGATGATGTGTCAGAAATTTCCTTATTTGGCTTTTTATTTCCGCCTGTTTTGCCGCACATGAGGGAGAGACTGGGTGGAGATAGGCGTGGCGCCCAACCCGTGTGTACTGTATGTACCATGAGCCAAGTGAACAATAGCGCAGGCTGCAGATTGCACCTTTGCACTGTTTTTCCCCTATCCCCACTCATCATCATCAGCCGGATAGCGCCTACTGCAAGGAAAGTACCTCTTCCATTTCTCTCCAATTCTCTCCTCTGCACGCTGCGGCCACTATACACGACTACTCAGGCTATCTGCCAAAAATGCACTTGCCAGCTGTTCAGAACCTCACACATATCATGATCATCACCATCGTCATCAGCCTGACTATGCCCACTACAGCGCCAAAGCCTGTCCGATAAACCCAGTCCTTTGCCAGCTGCGGCCACCGTATCCTATAACTTAAAACACTCTCTCTCCTCGGAGCAGGATTTGTCCACCCTGGTGTACTACATGGCCACTACCTTCGGTGAACAAACCAATTCCATTGCAAGGATGGTGATTCTTCAAGGGCGGTTCACTTTATCCCGAGCATTCTCACACTTCTCCCTAGATGGAATTTTTAAGATTTGGTTTGGTTCAGTTTATGGGGTTTAACGCCCCAAAGCGACTAAGGCTATGAGAGACGCCGTAGTGGAGGGCTTCGGAAATTTCGACCACCTGGGGTTCTTTAACGTGCACTGACATCGCACAGTACACGCGCCTCTAGAATTTCTCCACCAAAGAAATTCGACCCGCCACGGCCGGTATCGAGCCCGCGTCTTTCGGGTCAGCAGCCGAGCACCATAACCACTGAGCCGCCGCGGCGGCGGAATTTTTCAATATATTTACAGATGATATTTACAGATTACTCTTTCATTTCATTTAATTAATCTTTACTAGGACGACCGGAAGCCGTAAAGCAGTTTTACTTTTTTTTACATCCGGGAATGAAAATAACGGCGGCAATTTGCAAATCTGTGTCCCATCTCGCCCCACTCTGGCTGTAGCCCACGTGTCTGTACCAAACACGCGTACGCCATCCTGTACTTAACGACAACATAGGCAAATATTTAAAAACATAATTTTGCACTTGATACCCTTCACAGAGCTGCACTGGGTCCACCCATGCAGACCTCATGCCAATGGCTGCAACAGACGAACCTCCTTCACACATTCTCCGAACTACCGAGAGGCAGAGAGGTTTGGCACGCTTCTCTCGTACCGAACAGGAAGCGTCATCATCAAGGTAACACAGACTATTCCCTAGCCAGCTCACATCGAATAGCCAGGACCCTCAGCTGCCATGAAATATCATATTTCCAAATATGTTCATATCACGCCACGTCTACTTCAAGGTCCACGTGAAGCAGAAGCGCGTGCTCAATATATGCGCGTGCTCAATATATGCTCAAGAAACGCAGCCGCGACCACGCACTCGGCTGCGCATTTTTCTTACCTTCAGAACATAACCAAGCTGGAAATCAAACCGATTGTATATGCCAAACAATAAGAATGTCTAGGAATTATTACACAGAACACGTTTATAATTACCTATAACTATACTAACACATTTAGCAATATGCAGCGGAGTCAGTTGCAATCTACCTCTATGATGGTAAGTTGTTTCCACGTCCACATCCTTCCCATCGTAGCACAAAACGTAAAAGGAGGAGAAAGGGTTCATTAAGTTTTAAGAGCTCCCCAGAGAAAATTGATGTACCGCTTTTGTGCCACCCTTTCACCAGCCACCATTTCTTTCGAAAACCTCAACTGCATCCGCTGCAGCCTTCAGTTTCTAATAGTCTAATCCCATCCCGGATTCACGCAGACATTCTGCAGTTGCCAACGCGAATGGTAGTTCAGCTACGAAAGTAAGAAATAACTATAGAAATACTACGAGTTTAAGTTAAAATAGAAGACTGATGCATACCAATAGCTTCTAATGATTGCCCAGCGGAAACGCCGTAGAGAAAAAGCGTGAGCAGTGTGCAGAGTACCATGGCGCTTGAGTTGCGTTGCCAATAGGTCTGGGTACTGTTTCCCTTTTATATATAAGCAAATCATACTCATGCAAGGTAAAGAGACTTCTGCCGCGACAAAAAGAAGACTGCTTAATAAAAAACAAAAGAATCGACACTGTATTAGAAGAAAAAATGCAGCCCGAGAAAGAATAACACCGATTACATTTATCCTGCTGCGTTCTTTGTTCTGTTCTGAGAAACAAACATTTGAAGTTAATGCACAAAGACCACATCTCATCGACGACAATGAGCACTCTTCTAAATTTTTCTTTTCTGTGGCTAAGGTGATATCAGAGCTTTTCGATGAATTTCTCGGGCTGACAAAAATTACATCAAAGCGGAAATCAAGTAACGTTTTTTCTTTACAGCCACTTGCTTCTTCGTCTCTCATATAGCAAGTAAGCTAAGCACATCACTGATGTTAGGATGTTAAGACGCAAGCGTCCCTTGCCCCACTGAACTACAACCCGTATGTGTGCGTATGTGTGTGTTAATATTCGATGGCACTTTTAAAAGATGGCTTCCTCAAGCAACCTGAAGGTGGCGGTGAAATTAGAATCAATCGCACCAGCTCTCTCGGGACAACTTGGATTCCACAATTCCCACCAGTGGAAACACCTGCAATCCTACGCCAGTGGCGCAACGCTTAACCGCTGCACCATGGCTCCAAGAGTAGTATGAGGACCCCAAGGGTTCTGTGAATGTTAAATAGAGAAATGCCAATTTTGGATTTATGCTCATTAATCCATTAGCTATCGCTCCGTGCTATTAAGGCAGAGCGCGGACCGTGGTACCGCGGGGACCGCCTTCATTAACCTACTGCGCAGATCAGAAGGGTTGCGGCACCGGCTACGTAGAGCCATTCAGAGGTAGAACTGCCAGCTGCGTGGCACCGGGTTACACATCACCGCAGCGCTCAGCAGCTGCGTTCACGCAGTGACAGGGCGGGCTTACTCCTTTTTACGCGTAAGCAATGTGAAATGTCTCCCCCGATTTTTTTCTAATTACCGACTACTCAAACTTCGTTTCATGCGGTAACACACTATTTTCTGCGCACTCAGAAAACACTGGACAGCTGCAGCTAGATGAAGAAACTGTGTAAAAACAGCACTGAAGCCTTAACAGTATCACTGAAAGACTGTGCTCCTGGCCTGGCCTGCTTCCTCAGCAACACATCCGAGGCAACAATTCATATTCCCAACCTTGCGTCCTAAAGTGCACAGCCGGTGTCTTAACACGGTATTTCTGAAGCTGTCAGAAATGCTTTACCATCGCTGACAACTCAAATTATACGCAAATCGCATATGCTATTGGAGTTATGCACAGGACACCTCGCCACTTGAGTAGCTGCTTCTCGTTACCAGTGATTTCATTTAGTACTTTATTCTACACTAAAGGAAAAGATTTACGTGAAAGAGTCAGTATTTTGTGTCTTTTAGATAGAAAGCGTCCTTTAGTATATTTCGTCGGTCGCTAACAATTTTCGTGTGTCCGCACTAATCCGATAGGTACCGACGCCGAATAAAATTGTCCATTTTCTGTTGCGTGGCCTGTTGGCACCTGGCCTCTCGCGAGCGCTGCATCCTACGGCACTGGCTGCTCATGGTCGAATTCTAGTCCTGACCCAAGCAAAATCCTCTCTTGCCATGCTCCAAATTCCCATAACAGCAGCGTACTATACGCTACTACCGCCCGGCAGTTGTAGCTGATCTGGGTCCCTGCGCACTTTGCGAACCCCGGCAGCGAAGCTGCCAACGATAATGCTCGAGGTCTTATCCACCGGGAGGTGGCGGAAACGGAGTCGGGTTCATCCGGCGAGCGCATGCACTCCTTCAGCGGGCTGATCCAGGCATTTCGCGTCGGACGCCAGCTATACCCCACCTCCACACCAATCACTTGACAATTACCACCAAATGTAATGGCGCCATATCAGACCCACACTGTTCCCTCCCCTTATTTTCTCTCCGGCATCTCCCAGGAAGCTTACACCCCCTCCTGTACCCAGTGCACCCACCCACACGCTATTCTTACCTACGTTCTCCTAGAATGTCCTGCGGACTCTCTACCACGGGGCTCGGAGCTCCTGACCACTTGGAGGAGTAAGAGATCCTTCTGCGCTCGACAGACCCGGCCAGGCAGAAGATCGTCATTTACCTGTTCGCCCACTTCATGGAACTCCATTAACTCGTGAACGTATAGTATAGTGTGTTATAGACAAGGTCAATTGAAATAGGTCGCGAAGCCGGAGCTCGAATGCGGTCCAGAACCAAGTGCTAGCGACATCAAATTAGTGGAACTAAAGCTCCAAAATGAAATGAGTAGCCGGACACGACTAGAAGAGGAAAGTAATTAGGACATATTTTGTGTTTCAAAAGCGTTCAAAAACAATTGCAGTTATTCCTTTTTGAAATGTTTTAGTTGTGTGCATTTTGTAAGAAAGTATAGCGCTTGCTTTGTAAAAATTTTTATGACAGCGTTCGCTCAGAGCAGCGGCAATGACAGCGGGACGATGCCAAGGTTGACTGTGCTCTGATGTCATACCCTTGTCATATCTTTTGACCATTCTGCTTGCTTTTGTTTGAAACCCGATTCTGCTAGCCCTACTTTTTCCTCGTTGCTTGTTGCTCGAGTTCTTGGTGTGCATCGCTCGTGTACAGTTTCCGCTTTTCACTTTTGCCAGCGCTACTGTGTAGTTTCGTTCGGTTCGGTGCGGTTCTGTCGCTTTTGCCCCAAAAGGGCATCGTCTGTGGCCATGGGGCCCCCGTACGCAAAAAAGAGGTGTGCGGTTGCACGATGTGCGAGCGATAAGCTCTCTGGCGGCGTCACATTTCATCGCGACACCTGAGGCGAGGACGAAGGAAAAAGGCACAACGAGAACTGACTACCTAAAAATAGCGTTGGTGGTCGGCACTCGTCGTGTCTTCTTTCTTCGTTCTCGTGTCGAATGTCGCGCTAAAGCGTCGCGGCGTTCAGCAGTTTATTTTGCCGCCAAGCAGCACGTGACGCTGACGTCACGAATATGACGTCACTAAAACACGTGACTTCGACATCGCGTTTTTGTTTTAATTATGTCGTCACTTTTTAGTTGTCCACGCATTTCGAAGATGGCGCTGGCTGCGCACCATACGCCGCCATGTTTTGAATGTATGGGCTTCTATGCAGCCTACGCCAAAATAGTACATCTACATTGGTATAGGGACCTACATGTTCGAAGTCTCTTCTCAATAAAGTTATTTCTCTTTCTCGCATCTCCTGAGTGCGTGCATCTGGCCTAGCGCGAGCTCTCCGATATACGGCGCTACCCGCTCATCGTCGTCTTCTGGTTAGCATGAATCCCTGCTTTCGCACTCATCGAATGTAGTCAACACTTTGTGTCGTTATTCTTGAAGAACTTGTCACCCGCTCTTGATTGCTCACCGATGAAGAACGTGTAGGTGTGCATAATAGCTCAAGGTATCTTTCTGAAACTTTTAGCAACTTGCACGTTCAGCTATCGGCAGCCTACCTTCAACGGTGCTAAGTCCCTCAAAAGTTAAAGAAGACCAAAAATTTACCGAGGCACTTTAGACTCCTTATGTGAGAGAAGGCGTAAACGCGCCTGCTCATTTTATGAATGCAGTCTTTGCGCGGCGTGATGTAACCCGATGCGAAACAGGTGGCAATTCTACCTCTGCATGTCTCTACGTAGCCGCTGCGGCACCGCTGCAGCACCCCTTCTGTTCTGCGCGCTAACTTTGTGAATGCAGGTCGCCACCCGACAGCGGCTCGCTCCACATTAAGGGTATGACGTGATAGGTAGTGTGTTAATGCCGATATATGCATAATTGGTCTGTCTTTACTTAACATTTATAGATTTCTAGGAGTCCTCATACCATTCCTGGCGCACTGGTGCCGCGATTGAGCGGTGCGCCAGTGCACTCGGATGGCAAGTACTGTCACCGGTAAGACTTGTGCGATGCAGGTTGCTCTTCCCGAGCAACTTCCCCTGACCAATGATGAATTAATTTAACTGCCACCTGCGAGGTTGCACGAGGACGCGATCGTTCATGCGTACCATCAAGTGTCAACACACACACACGTGGACACAAGGCGGGATTTAGCTCAATGGGCAAGTAAGGCTTACGCCTTAGTATGAAAGTCTCCCATCCCGTGCCGCTAAGTTCAATGGGCTCCTCGTCTAGAATGGAGGACCAGTTCCTTTGTCGGCTGGCAACGTGTTATCGAGCACGGCTAAACTTTTATTGGTTATGAAAAGGGCATTTCGTTTTCCCGGTAGCTACAGGGTTGCGTATAGCTCATTTCATTTCCTCCCTATGATCACCGTTATGAAAGTGCGTCCTACGATTTTTACTATTAAGCAGCTCATAGCTGTAATTTTATGCTCGTTATTTCCCGCTTCAGCGCTCTTTAAATTCGCGATTTTAATCTGCATCGATTTTAATGTGCATCTCAGACGACGGCTGCTGGGGTCCCTCGCAGATCATTTAGGCAGGTTTATAAAAGTTTATTATCGGGGTAGTGTAGTTCACTAATGAAATGAATGTGCCTGCCTTTGCCAACGCCTTCTTAGATTTTTTTGACAATAATTTAAATGCCCTACAGCTTGTTTTCTTTGTATCAACTACACCTAGCAATTCTATTCAACAGCATGGCGTTTTATACATGTCACATAACCCTTTAATAGAGGTATTCTTTCTATTATTGAGAATAATCGAATAATATCCCTGTGAATATTTGCAACTTCTTTTTTCACAAACTTAACAATGGCTGAAAAATTTTATCTCTTCATGCACAGCGCACACTTACATGCTCACCAAATTTATGCTCTATACCTTGACCACAGAACAAACTACAGAACAATAGCTGTCCAGTTCCATATCAAGAAACAACTAGCTAGCGGCAGTAACAGGTGTTGAAGATGAGGCAAGCCTTCGTTTTGTGCCGGCGCCCCGAACATGGGTTTAGTGATGTGCGAGAGGGAGAATTGAGAGAAGATAATACAGCAAGGCTCGAACTTTCTGAGACTGATGCAATTTTAACAGTGCTACCGCTTTGAATAGCCGCGTTTCTATCATAACCGTTGCAGATTCAGTACGACTCGCAATTGTGAACGCGTGCTTCCAGCAGTGTTTTTTTTATCTGGCGCCGGACACAGCCTCCAAACACGGAGAACCTTTAGCATCGTGTCCAGTTGCCCATACAAAATAAAAGGCGCTGCCCTTCTGTGCAAACCTGATTTCGCCTCCTGTATATCTGAAAGCATGTATGCAACAAATTGAAAATTGTGGCGTTCAACGCCCCGAAGTGACGCATCGGCTATAAGAGGGGCCGCAGGGGTAGGCTCCAGAATAATTTAGACCACATGGTCTTTTTCAGCACACGCTCAAGCCTCATAGCACTGCTGAGTTTTATATCCGCTCCGTCGCACTTAGGCCGCTGCGGTCGGGATCGAGCTCGCCACCTTGAAATCAGCAGTCGAAAAATGACAATGTCGCCACGGCGGGCAAGCATATGCGCGTGAAGAATGGCAGAAGATGCTGCTGGCAACGACAGTAGTGCTCTTTTATATTCGACTAAAGATGCTGCAGTGTTCGGAATCGAAAATGTCTTGAAAACTTCTTAAGCAGCACAAATTGCAGTCCTTGAAAACCGGTCTTCCCTTCTGCTAACTTGAGCTGAAAAATCCTCTGAACTCAGCCCATTAGTGTGTGCACGTCGCTGAGCACGTCGGGCGAACAGCAGGTTAAGCATATTATTTTATAAATGATTGTGTTGAGCATGCGGGCAAGAGAGGCACGATATCAGTCACTTCGTATTTCGGGGCCCACTGTGTGAAAATATGAACCTGCTCTTTTTGAGGGCATATACTGTTTATTACGTTTTTTTTACTGTTCTGTGTATTGCTACAACCTCATGCGCGTTTTAACCCTTTATGAGACATAAAGTTGTGACCAATGCACACCGGCTGTTCAGGGCGGGATTCTTTTTCTTATCAACTTTTTATAAAATATGCAAATTTTGAGTTCTCTAGAGTTAGCGGTTTTCGAGATAAAAGTGGGACACAGGAGTCCCACCGCACCATGAGTGCGTTTGAGAAAGTGGGACATATGTGTCCCGCTGACCTCTGAAGCACAGTCGCTCAAGAAAAAAAGTAATTTTATTTTGTACAGAAGGGTGCGCATACCAACAACAAAGTACGGAAAATACAAAAGCCTACTTTCTATGATAAAAAATCTAAAAATATCGATCTATGTCAAGCACTCAGTCACTTTCAGAGAAAGAACATAGCACAAAAGGGCATAGCACAAAAGGGCATTATTTGCAGATTTCGTCAGTAAAAAGAAAGGTTGAAATCTACCCTTCATGGCGAATACCGGCTGAAAAGCGCGCCAAAATCTACTGAAAACCGCACGCAACGCACGCAAGGGGATCGGATCGCTTGAGGCACAGGTATGTGCTGCCTCCGCTCGGCGCTCTTGTAAAGAGCCATCAAGACAGCTTCTTTGAACGTCCACGAGATGGCAGTAAAAGCAAAAACGAAATTGATTCGAGCGGTTTTAACCCCAAAAGTCAGTGTAACCACGAAAAAAGTGGGACATATGAGTCGCTAACGATGGATTTGCATCATCCTGATTCTCCGCCCTTTCGGCATGTATTTCATTACCACGTAAGTCGTCCAGGAGTCTAAATACCAGCTCAACTACTTCCTGTATGGACAGAGACTTCCGTGCATGAAAGAGAATGAAACTGCCATCAACCGATGAGCGGCAAAAGAGCTTTAGACTGGATATGCTTCCCGAAATATATGGATGAGGAATGCTGAATTTGACTATGCAAAACTTTTTTTGCAAACAGTACACACAGGACAAACGAAAATGATGTATAAAGCACATTTAAGAACTAGTCAGTAAAAAGAAAACTTTTGAAACTTGTCGTTCATAATCAACCGGCTGGACAGAGTGCCAAAATCTGCTGAAAATAGCATGCACCGCGCGCAAGTAGAACAGTTCGCTTGAGACGCACACCTGTGTGGTAAGTGCGCCACTGAATACCACATTGCTATTAAAACAGCTTCCTTGGACATCCAGGAAGTTGCAGTGAAATTTTAAGCGAAATTAATTTATCGGTTTTCAGCTCAAAAAGCAAAACATTACCAAAAAAAATGTGGGACATATGAGTCCCGCTGTCCCACAAAGGGTTAAAACACCGCTCACTTTCACAAAATCTCTGTGTTACTTGTAAGCAACACCGCACCGATCACCGTCGCAGAGCTTTTACAGCGGAAAGTAATCAGAAAGAGCCGACGATATGAGCTGCGGGTGAAGACGAAAAAAACCTTAAAGGAGCTCTGAAAGGGGCTTTCAATAAAGGTTCGTTATTTCTGGGACGTTAAAGGACGCTGCTTCACGAATGTCGTTGATCAAGAATTGTTTTAACCCGTTTTGTAGAGGCTAAGCTATCTGCAGTCGAACGTTGAATTTCTCATCTTCGCTCTTTCCTGTGGTTTCTTCGCTTTTTACGTGCTGAAATGTCTGTACTTTTCCGCCGGCACCACGGCCGACACAAGCCGGAATTCTCTGGGGAATGGAGGTTTCTAAGCAGCGGCTATGATAGCTGCGTAACGCCTGAAGCATCTAACCAAACGCCGCCACTGGTTAGAATTACGAGAAGTATGCGATGAAGGACGGTGCCAGCACACACAAAAGTCGCCGGAAAAGTGTCGCCAACTTTCTGGTTCGACACTGGGATCACTGCTGCCTGTAGAATGAGTTGACATAAGTGAAGCAGCGCGAAAGAAGAAGCCCGAAGGCAAAGCGAAGAAGGGACAGAAAAGATGTGATAAGTTCTTCGCTTCGCCTTCGGGCTTCTTTCGCGCTGCTTCACTTATGCCAGTATGGGGTAGCCCAGCAGAGAGCTCTGCTTCTTTAGAATGAGTTATTTAGTTAAAGTGTTCATGAAGAGAAAATCCAGTGATTGAGAGCTTATATACAATACCCAAAGGTTTTTAAAGGCCCTTTATTACCTCCTATTCGGTGAGCCGGTTCAAAACTTTTTTTTTCTGATAAGTGCGCTATAAAGTGAAGCGCACATCGAGAAAAGGCAGACACTTCGGCACCGGCGTGTGCTCTGTGTGTATTTTAATATGGCCGTAAGACAATGTTACCACCAGCCAACCTCTCCGCCTTTTCCTCTCATTAAAATTTCTTACTATCTCTCATGTTCAATTAAGGTGTCCGGTTAGCTCCTAGGTCACATGACTTTGTGACGTCATCTCAATCTTCCCTACACATTGTGAGAAAGCTTACCACGTGGAAGTTGGCAGAAAAATTCATTATAAGTCGAGAGAGGTTGCTCGGGAAGAGCAATATAGGTGTCACAAACCCCACGGGTGGCAGCACCTACCTTCGTAGGGAAGTGACGCATCGCTCAATCGCTGCTCCACGGCGCCAGGTGTGGAATCAGGACTCCCAGTGATCTATGAATGTGAAATTCAAAACGATCAATTCCGCTTATACGGGCAGTAGCCCATCAAAGCCTTCGCGTCATGCCCTTCAAGCAGAGCATAAGTGTCGTATCCAGTATTCATTCCATGCACAGTTTAACATTTGGTGGCCGCTATAACAAAAGAGATGAAGGCACTAATCCATAGTAGTCACTACATGACAACACGGATTTCTTTATTATATGGATGACGAGAGTTAGCATATAATTTCTGCGAAGCTGTTGAAAGGCTTGCGTTGATGTGTTTTAAATTCACTGTGCGTCCAGGGGAACGCTGCGTAAATGGCGTGAACAATTCATGTATTGCTATTAAGCATGAAATGCTTTTAGCCCCCGTTGTCGGCAGTGTGGTGACGTCACGCCGAGACCGAGATCCACTCATCCGGGCATTGAAATCCACTCATCCGGGCATTGAAATCCACTCATCCGGGCACTGAATTCCAGTCATCCGGGCATTGAAATCCACTCATCCGGGCATTGAAATCCACTCATCCGGGCACTGAATTCCAGTCATCCGGGCACTGAATTCCAGTCATCCGGGCTCTGAAACGAGAACATCCGGGCACCGTACGAGACTTAACGAGAATTAACGAGACTCTGTAAGCCCTGCTACGCGACCGGCATGCAAGCGCCGGTTGGTCTCCAAAGGAGTCACAAAAAATAACTACTGCCAGTGCCTTCTCAATGTTTATCAAGATATCAGTCGCTGTGCGTTTGATAATGCACGGAATTATAATTTCCGATTTCTAATAACGCGTGCAAAAAGCACATAAATGCCACGATACACTTGGTTGTCGTACGTGATCTCTTAGGGGCTTCGCGCATCGAAGCAAAGCCGCGCAGGCGGACAGGGGCCCGGGGGAGAAGCGCTGCGTTGAAAGGGCAAGGCATCGCGCCGAACGGGTGGTGGCGTTCCTCCCTTCCTTTACGGTGCGGTTCGGGTGTCCACCGAGATGGCAGAGAATTACTCCACCATTTCCTTTCCTCAAAAAACCTTGCGTTCAAATGGCAAGGCATCGCGCTGAACGGGTGGTGGCGTTCCTACCTTCCTGTACGGTGCGGTTCGGGTGTCCACCGAGATGACATTGGGCCCGTAAACATTTCATGCTTACTCTACTCTCGGTTACGGGAGAGGCAGAGAATTTTTTTTTTATTGGTGCGTCGGCATTAGAGAGGGCACGTTGCGGAGTAACGGTGAAGTCGTAAAATGCTGCCCACGGGATTGTGAGAAAACTGCAACTCCTTGCAGGTCGCCGCTAAGTTAATGATTGGCCACAGGTTGCTCCTTAAGAGCAACGTGTGTTACCCAAGCCCCACCGATAGCAGCACCTGCCGTCGCAGGCCAGTGGCGCATTGCTTAACCGCATCACCGTCGTACCAGGGATGGTATGAGGGCTCCCAGAGATCAATGAATGTAAAGTAGAGAATGACCGATGTCGCGTCGTTAAAAGCAGAGTACGACTACAAAAATCCCGAGGACGAAAATAAAATGGAGCAAAAAGAAATCTGTTTCCGGTCATTGAGCGCAGTTCCTAAAGGCGACCGCTCACAAATTGCGTGCTGCCGCGCAAGAAGCGCCATTCAGATTTCTTCAGTTTTCTTTTCGAATTTTTTCTTTTCGAATATAGGAGGACACAGGGGCGCAATTAAAGACACGGGCATGGAAGTAGACAGGGACGAGCGCTAAGAATACCTTCTTAGGCACTCTAGGTCAAAGTTTTTTTTTTCTATTCGTGAAGCGCATGCTTGCCTTGAGTTGCCTTTATTGTTTCTCGTTTAGCACAGAGTTCCTTTTGAGAGTGCGCTAAGCGTTACGAAGACCGGTGCGCGTCAAAGGTGATTGTCGAGTTTTATTTTCAAATTTTGATAATTGCCATCACACCCGTTATGAACGCTGTGGCGAGACATATATGGGGAATCTCCTTATGGAATGGTATATTAATACTTGCATGCAATGCGCGTTTCTAGTGTCCAGTGCCATAACCATCTCATATACGGCCTCACCCAGCTTTTGTCTTTCCTTTTCCGGTTTCAATTGTAGAACGGGAGCCGTGCTCCTATTATTGACGTTCCACCCTTACATATATATTGAATGTTTATTACGATTGATACAGCCTAAGAATGTTATTGCACTGCACTGTGGTACAACCCAGAATTGTTACATATCTACGCACTTATATGCAACTTGCCTAACCGATGACTCTGGATACCTCAGCAATACTGGGTGTCAAAATATAGGGGTTAAAACGTTCACGTAGCTGCAGTTTACTATTTCACTGATCAATATGGCTGATGTAAATTCTTTCTCATCACAAACTATATATTGCCCAATGATGTTTAATTTTTCCTTCCAGCTATCCTGATGCAGAATCTCTCTACAATGTTTTCAGGGCGATAATTCGGTGTTGTTTTAGGCACAAAGAGAATTGGTGCCAGTTCAGTGAAAGTAGTATACAGGCCAAGTAATCCGGCTTTCCGGCATTTATTTTCGCAAACTGTGGTCTCTCCGACGACAATAAAACTATCCCGAAATTAGTTACTTGCACAATTTAACTTTTCAGATGCAAGATACGTTCCATCTCGGCGATGCACGACACTAGAACGAATGCTACTCGCACAGGTTTTAAAGCCTAACATGAGAAATGGATTTCTTTTCAGTTCAAGAGCAGCGTTCAGCGACTTACACGCCAGGGTAGCACCGTAGATAAGAAAAGAGACAGAAAACGCCCTCCCTTCCCCCTCTCCAAGTTTCGACCAGTGCTACTTTACGGGGGGGGGGCACCACATGACAAATAACTTCTGCCACTTCTGGTGTCGAGACCGCCGCAGCCGTCCTGTCTCTATACCACAAGCGCTTTCTCAGGGGGCGTTCCCACGCAAAGTGGCATTGAACAGAACTTTAAGGGGTGTCTTAATTCTGTCCGTTATAGTGCTTGATTTTCACATTGTGGCATTCGCGTTAAGGTCTGTCATGATGTATGCGGCCACAGCATCTATTTGCTTCGCACTATGAATTGCTCTCGGTGCTCAAAAATACAGCGAGAATAGCTATTTTGCGATGCTCCACAACTTTCTGATGATTGTTTTTGATGCTACATCAGCGTTAAGAATTTATTACTTATAACTAAAATAATGCACTAAAGATACTTGAACTGCCCAAGGACAGCGGGAAAAAAATGGCAAATCTTATTGTTCCTCTAGGTGCCTTTGCATTCTGCATATTTTACTTATAAAAATAATTACGCCAATATTAGCAACAGGCTACACACACTTGACGCTCCTTATATCTGAGTAGCCAAATAAACAGCGTTGGCTTTGCGCCCTACGTAGCACAAGTTAGATGCTGCTTTGTTCAAATCCTGGAAAATGCAACGTGTGCGCGTCGGCACAACCGGATGACACTTTCTCATTTTCTAGACGTCACGCGTGGAAATGGTTGCAGCAGTTTAACGTGCTCTATTGTTCTGGCAGCAACGGTATGTATCCGTAGATGTACCGTGAGCGTCAGTAAAGCTCCGAAAAGAAGTTTAATTTGTGAACAGAAACACAAAAAAAAATCACTTCTGCCTGAATCCTAACACGCCTGGTTTTCACTGCTTATGCACCTTAGGTAGAAGGGGGTAATAAAACTTTTTTTTTAAACACCAAGCGTCATTCCGTTTGTTTAGTTCTCAAAACACATCAACCGTTTCTGAGTAAATAGAAGAGCGACGCCAATTTCTAGCTAAATACTTCTCACAAAGCTCAGCGGCCGTCTCCTTTTTCTTGGAACACCTGTGCCCGAAACAGGTTATCGCTGCACTGGACCTCAAACTTGTCTATTGTGCTGCACTACTGTTTGTGACTCATCGATGCTTATTGAGCACCATCGATGCCTATTGTTGCACTTTTGCCCTACACGGGTATAGAGCAATTTCTCTTAATGCCCGCTTTGCCGGTATTCCTTGTTTTTTAATGACAATGCAATGGATATGTTTATTTTTGGGGGCGTCGTTCAATGACGTGTGCTGGCTCGCGTTGCAATAGCCGTGAATTATGTTTAACGTTACCATATGCCATGAATTCGTTACACCACAGCGTTAAGTAGACATTGGCAATATTGAAATTTTGAAAGATGTTATTTCTCTTCATCTAGAAGACCTCCTAAAGGAGAACAAAATAACTGATAAAATCGCCAAGTATTTGCTTTTGTTGTCTCCCATCCCCGGTGGGTTCTACCTTCTGCCAAAATTACATAATGAAAATATTGCAGGATGATCAATTATTTCCGGAATGGAAACCACGTCAGAAAAGAATTTCGGTTTTGTCGACAGCTTGATCAAAAACATTCCACCAACATTTCCTTCGTTTGTCAAAGATAAAACTCATTTTCTTTCTGGTATAATTGATCTGTTCATTCCAGAAAACAGCACACTCCTTAACCTCGATGTCGTGTCCCAGTACACCAACATACCCCACTCGGATGGGACCAGGTCAGTCGTTAACGCTCACAGAGGTTCCCAAGTGAAAAGACCAGTGTATCACACGACCCTTGAAACACTTCTGCGTTCGGTGGTGGAAATTAATAACTTTGAATTTGACGGCGACCACTATGTGCAAATTACTGTCAGACCAATGGGCAAAAAAGTAAGTCCTAAATATGCCAATATATTTATGGCCATTCTCGCAACCGAATACCTAAAGAGCTGTGTCTTCCGACCCCATTTTTACAGGAGGTTTATAGATGACGTATTTCTTACATGGTGCTATGGGGAAGAAGAGCTATTCAAACACATCGCTGACATTAGTAATTCTCATAGGAGCATCTCTTTCTTCTACACCTACTCAACCTCTCCGCTGAGCTTTCTGGATGCCAAAGTTCAGATCTCGCAAAACAAGCTTCTCACCTCTGTGGTTAGAAAGCCAACGGATAGGCACAAATACTTGCATTTGGAAAGTAGCCACGAAAAAAATTGCGAGATAGGAATACCATATAGCCAGGCTCTAAGGTTTAAACGCATCTCCTCCCGTGAAGAGGACTTCTCTTTTAACTGGGAGACAGTCCGCAAGGATTTGGTCCGATAACGCTACCCCAAGCTTAACATCGACGATACCTTAGAAAAAGCTCCAGCACAAGACCGCAATATAATGATAAATAGTATCAATACTGCGCAGACGAACTTCCCAACAAATCTGATATTAACCTATCCTCCATAAGCGCCGAATGCTAATGCTATTCTCAGAAAGCATCACAGCATTCTCCTTCAGAGCGACAAAATGAAGCGCTTGCTTCCCGAACCACCCCTGTCGCATTTCGGAGGGCAAGAAATATCAAAGATGCCGTAAGCTCCACGAAACTAGACAACGTTGGAGTCTCAGGGTGCACACCTTGCAATAAACCGCGCTGTAAACTCTGTCCAACGATCAATAAGGTAACAGAAGCTCGCCGCACAGCGTCGTCTTTCCCATTCAGAATTCGAGATTTCAACAGTGATAGCAGAAACGTAGTCTACCTGCTCTAGAGCTGTGTGTGCCATGTTGACTGTGTATTGCAAACTGAAACTCTTTTCTGATTGAGAATAAATTAGCACCGAGCACACATGCGATCACTGCCAGATCTGCCCCCGTTCAAGACACGTAACCACAAAAAACCGTTCATTCGGAAGGTTCAAGGCCACCATACTGAAATCTGGCTTTCAGACACATTACGACAGGGAAGCCCGTGAATCAGATATAATTTTTAGATTGAGCACCTTTTCTGCTGGCATTAATGAAAGCCCTGCGAAACTCTCCTGTCTTTCCAGCTAACCTTCCTGCAATATTTTGTTTGTTTGTTTTTTCTTTTTTGTGAACTCTTTTGCTCCCAGACGATTGTTTCTTAAATATACTATGATGATAATTGCATAACGACTTTTTCTGTATGTAACACTTTCATTTCTACTCGAGTTATTGAAGTTATTCTTGTGGTTAAGCAGGCATTCTGTGACGCTCGTCTCTCATGTGTATTCATCGCATTATTATTGTTTTGTTGTTGCCGATCGTAGCGTTTGTATAAACTATGTTTCTTTGGGCATAATTTCACACTTTTGAACTGTATTTTGATTTCTTGTGCCCCTCTATTTTTTCGCGTTCTATTGGTATTTATTCTAATATTGCTATTGTGTTGTAGCTAAGCGGTGGTCCCTGGAATAAAATTTGTCTTTTTGATAAACTTTCTAACACACTGGCGCTGTCTTCAACTTCATATGTTGGCTTCTATGCATTTCCCCACATATCCCCTGTTAAAAAATGCTACAACAGTGACACAATTTTGAGTGTATTCTGGGTATTTATGTCACCTCTGCGTGTGTGTGTTTATTTTTATTGCTTCTTTTGGTCATCGTACTGCCATTTTTTGTCGTTATTATTTTTCTTCCACTCCTGTAAAGGAGCCTCTCCATGTGGTGCTTATATGCGAACTTCATCTGGTTGTGGGGGCTCACGTGCCACCGTGTGGAGACACTTAGCGCAGCACAGGTACCTGTGCGTCCTCCTGCTATATTCTGGAGTCGCGCACGGCCACACAGACCCTGATGGGTCGCGACCAAAGAGCGGGTAGAAGGGAGAGTAGCCGGTGGTATCATGTCGTGTGGAATCATAGGCTAGCGTGACGAAAGGTAACCTGACATCCCAGTCACGATGGTGGTCTCAGACATACATAGACCGCGTTTCTATCAGGGCGCGGTTAAGGCGCTCAGTAAGGCCGTTGGTCTGAGGGTGGTAGGCCATTGTGAGCTTGTGGCGAATGGAGGATGAGCAAAGTAGGTCGTGGACTACTTTACAAAGAAAGCAGTGGCCGCGACCCGTAAGCAGCTGACGAGGAGCGCCATGAAGTAGCCCGACGTCATCGAGAGGAACGTCGGCAACATCGGGCAGAGCTGGTAGGGATAGCGCGCGTGATAGCGTACCCGGTAGTGTAATCGGTCGCAACGGATATCCCCTTATTCCCAGAAGTTGATGGGGGAACGGACTCAGCATGTTGGGCCCAACATAGAAAAATGGGTCAGTCGAAATGTCCATTGGCTGAAATATTGCATCTGAAATATTGGCTGAAATATCTTATCTTGCATCTGAAGAGTTAAACTGTGCAAGTAACTAATTTCGAGATAATTTTATTGTCGTCGGAGAGACCACAGTTTGCGAAAATAAATGCAGAAAAGCCGGATTAGTTGGCCTGTATACTACTTTCACTGAACTGGCACAAATTTTCTTTGTGCCTAAAACAACACCGAATTATCGCCCTGAAAACATTTAGAGAGATTCTGCATCAGGATAGCAGGAAGGAAAAATTAAACATCATTGGGCAATATATAGTTTGTGATGAGAAAGAATTTACATCAGCCATATTGATCAGTGAAATAGTAAACTGCAGCTACGTGAACGTTTTAACCCCTATATTTTAACACCTAGTATTGCTGAGGTATCCGGAGTCATCGGTTAGACAAGTTGCATATAAGTGCTTGGATATGTAACAATTCTGGATTGTACCAGAGTGCAGTGCAGCAACATTGTTAGGCTGCATCAATCGTAATAAACATTCAATATATATGTAAGGGTGGAACGTCAATAGGATCACGGCTCCCGTTCTACAACTGAAACCGGAAAAGGAAAGACAAAAGCTGGGTGAGGCCGTATATGGGATGGTTATGGCACTGGACACTAGAAACGCGCATTGCATGCAAGTACGAATATACCATTCCATAAGGAGATTCCCCATATATCTCTCGCCACAGCGTTCATAACGGGTGTGATGGCAGTTATCAAAATTTGAAAATAAAACTGGACAATCACCTTTGACGCGCACCGGTCTTCGTAACGCTTAGCGCACTCTTAAAAGGAACTCTGTGCTAAACGAGAAACAAGAAAGGCAACTCAAGCCAAGCATACGCTTCACGACTACAAAAAACAAAACTTTGCCCTAGAGTGCCTAAGAAGGTATTCTTAGCGCTCGTCCCTGTCTACTTCTATGTCTGTGTCTTTTATTGCGCCCCTGTGTCCTCCTGAAAAATTCTAAAAGAAAACTGAAGAAATCTGAATGGCGCTTGCTTGCGCGGCAGCACGACATGTATGAGCGGTCGCCTTTAGGAACTGCGCTCAATGACGGAAAACAGATTTCTTTTTGCTCCATTTTTTTGTCCTTGAGATTTTTGTAGTCGTCCTCTGCTTTTAACGACGCGACATCGGTCATTCTCTACTTTACCTTCATTGATCTGTGGGAGCCCTCATACCATTCCTGGTACGACGGTGATGTGGTTAAGCAATGCGCCACTGGCCTGCGATGGCAGGTGCTGCTATCGGTGGGGCTTCTGTGACCCAGGTTGCTCTTCGGGGGCATCCTCTTCGACCCACCATTAACTTCCGTGCGACCTGCTCCGAGCTGGTTTTCTCACAATCCCGTGGGCAGCATTTTATTCCCAGTGCTTCAATTCTTGGCTTCACGTATGGCTTCGTTATTTCGCCGCGACGTGCCGCCTGTAATGCTTACACATCAAAAAAACAAATAAATATAGCAATACATGGATTGTCCAGACCGTTTACGCAGCCTTCCACTTGAACGCGTAGTGAATTTGAAACAGAGCAATACAAGCTTTTTAACAGCTTCGCAGGAATTATATACGAACTCTCGTCAGTCCGTATAATAAAGAATTCTGTGTTGTCATGTAATGACTACTATCGGATAGTGCCTTCACCTCTTTTGTTATAGCGGCCACCAAATGATAAACTGTTCACGGAATGAAAACTGGACATGACACTTAAGGTCTGCTTTAAGGGCATGACGCGAAGGCTTTGATGGGCTACTGCCCGTATAAGCGGAATTCATCATTCTCGATTTCACATTCATAGGTAACTGGGAGTTCTGATACCACACCTGGCGCAGTGGAGCAGCGAGTGAGCACTGCGCCACTTCCCTACGAAGGTAGCTGCTGCCGCCAACGGGGTTTGTGAGACCTATATTCCTCTCCCCGTGTAATCTCTCTAGACCTGCCATTAATTTACCTGCAATCTTCCATGGTGGTAAGTTTCCTCACAATATGTAGGGAAGACTTAGATGACGTCACAAGGTAATATGACCTAGAGGGCCAACCGGTCAGCTTAAAGGTGCACTAAAGAGAAATGTGAACTTGTATTTTTGCCCCGGGAACTCGATCTACATGATCCCAGCATTCTTAGGAGCCCTTATTGCCATGTGCGGCCGATTTCCCTAATTAAATTAGAATAACGTCCCGCTCCCGCCTATATTCTTCAAATGCCCCGCATACGCTGCGAGGAGTCGACCAACGCATGGATTGCCTTTCAGCCAGCTCCGTGGAGGCTTGCCGCTCTGCCATCGGCGGAGTAATACGTAGTAACCCGTAGTAGCAAGTAGCCCGCGCGTATTGTTATTTCTACTGGCTCATTTTGCGGCTATATTATCTGCAAATGAAACTATTTATTCACGGAAACCTAAAAAACAAAATAAAACAAAAGCTAAGAGCATAGCTTCGGTAAGCGTGGAAGTGTACGCCATGCGTGAACTGGTAAAGCTTTTAGACATTGTTAATTTTGTGAAATAGGAAGTTGCAAATATTCACAGGGAACTTTTTCGATTATTCTCGATAGTAGAATATATACGTGTATTAAAGTATTATATGACATGTATAAAAAGCCAGGCGGCTGAAAAGAATTGCTAGGTGTAGTTCATATAAAGAAAACAAGTTGTAAGGAATATAGATCATCGTTAACAAAATCTAAGTAGGCCTTGACGAATGCAGACATATTCATAGCACCGGTGAACAGCACTACCTCGATAATAGGAATTGTAAACCAGCTTAAAAGATAGATGGACATCTCAAGGGATCGTCGCCTCAGCGAAGAAAGCCATACAGTTTAAGACTGCGAATATAGAAAGCGCTGAAGCAGGAGATAACGAGCATAAAACGGCAGCCATGAGCTGCTTAATAGCAAAAATTGTAGGACGCACTTTCATAAGGGTGACCATCGAGAGGAAGTGAAATGAGCTATACGCACTCCTGTAGCTACCGGAAAAGGAAATGCTCTTTTCTTAGCCAATAAAAAATTGAGCTATGCTCGAAAGCGCCTGGCCAGCAGACAAAGTAACCGCTCGTGCTTTCTAAACGAGGACCCCATTTTACTTAGTAACGCGGGATAGGACATATTTATTTTAAGGCGTAAGCCTTACTTGCTCCATTGAGCTAAACCCGCCTCTCTGTCGGAGTGTTTGTGTTGAGACTTGATGGCACTCATAAAAGATAGCGTCCTCATACAACCTTGCAGGTGGCACCCTGGATCACACAAGTTCGCCCGTTGGCTGCACCTGCCATCCCAGTGCACTGGCGCACGGCTTAATCGCTGCACCACTGCGCCAGGAATGGTGTGGGGACTCCTAGAGATCTATAAGTGTTATGTAAAGAGATACCAATTATTCATTTAGTGACATTAACCCACAAGCTATCGCGCCACACCCAGCGGGCCCCGGTCGGGTGGGGACTGCATTCACAAAGTTAGCACGCAGATCAGAAGGGGTGCGGCGGCGGCTACATAGAGCCATGCAGAGGTAAATTTTCCAGCTGCTTGGCATAGGCTTACATCATGCCGCGCGGCGACTGCGTCCCCAGTATGAGCGGGCGCGCGTATGCCTTCTCACACATAAGGAGTCTGAAGTTTCTCTGTGAGTTTTTAGTCTTTTTTTTTCATTCCTCCCATCGTACCCACGAGGGACTAAGCAGCGTTGTGGGTAGGGTGCCGATGGCTGAACCAGGTTCTACTGAAACTATGCTTGTGTCTACAGTAAGCAACCTGCAAGTTGTTAAAAGTTTCGTAAAGATACTTCGAGCTATTATGCGCACCTACGCGTTGTTCGTCCCTGAGCAATGAAGAACGGGCGACAGGTTCTTCAAGAATAAGTACAGAAGGTGTTGACTGCATTCGAATCAGTGCGAAAGCAGGTATTCGTGCTAATCAGTAGATGATGATGAGCCGGCAGTGCCGTGCCACGGAGAGCTCGCGCTAGGCCAGATGCAGGCACGCAAGAGAAGAGAGGAAGAGAAATAACTTTAATGAGAAGGGATTTCGGACACTGAGGTCCCTGGGTCCCCGCTCTACAATACTATACTATACGTTCACGAGTTCATGGAGTTCCGCCGCAACGGTGGCTCAGCGGTTATGGTGCTCGGCTGCTGACCCAAAAGACGCGGGTTCGATCCCGGCCGCAGCGGCTGGAATTTCTTTGGACGAGATATTCTAGAGGCCCATGTATTGTGCGATGTCAGTGCACGTTAAATAACCCCAGGTGGTTGAAATTTCCGGAGCCCTCCACTATGGCGTCTCTCATAGCCTTAGTCGCTTTGGGACGTTAAACCCCATAAGCCGAACCAAACCAAACCAGTTCATGGAGTTCCATGAAGCGGGCGGCCCGGTCAGTGGCGATCTTCTGCCTGACCAGGTCTGTCGAGCGCAGTAGGACCTCTCATTCCTCCAAGTGGTCAGGTGCTCCGAGCCCCGTGGTGGATAGTCGGCAGGACATTCTTGGAGAATGTGGGTAAGAGTAGCGTGTGGGTGGGTGCACTGGGTACAGGAGGTGGTGTAAGTTTCCTGGGGGATGCCGGAGAAAAAACAGGGGGAGGGAACAGTGTGGGTCTAAGGCGGCGCTATTCACTTAGTGGTAATTGTCAAGTGATTGGTGTGGATGTGGGGGTATAGCTGGCGTTCGAAGCGATATGCCTGGATCAGCCCGCTGAAAGAGTGCATGCGCTCCCACGAAGAACCCGACGCCGAATCCGCCCAGTCGATAAGACCTTGGGCATTATCCTTGGCAGCTTCGCTGCCGGGCTTCCCAGAGTGAGCAGGCACCAAGATCAGCTCCAAGTGCCGGTCGGTAGTAGCATATGGTCGGCAGCTGATATTAGAGTTTGGAGCATGGCAAGAGACGATTTTGCTTGGGTCAGTACCACTGATTAGTGCTAAGCAGAGGACGACGATGAGCGGCCAGTGCCGTGGCACGGAGCGCTCGCGAGAGGCCAAGTGTAAACAGGCCACGCAACAGACAATGGACGATTTTTTTCGCGGTCTGTACCTATCGGATTAGTGCGGACTCACAAAAATTGTACGCGACAGACCAAAAAAACTAAAGGACGCTTTTTATCTAAAAGGCGCGAAATGCTGACTCTTTCACATGGCTATATTCCTCTAGTGTAGAAGGGGGTACTAAATGAAATCGCTTGTAACGTGAAGCAGATACTGAAGTGGCGAGGTGTCCTGTGCACACCTCCAATAGCATGTGCTATTTGCGTATAAGCTTAGTTGTCAGCGAGGAAAAAGCACTTCTGACAGCTTTGGAAATCACCGTGTAACACCGGCTGTGAAGTTTAGGACGCAAGGTTGGGAATATGAATTGTTGCCTCGGATGTGTCCCTGAGGAAGCAGGTCAGTCCAGGAGCACAGTCTTTCAGTCATACTGTTAAGGCTTCAGTGCTGTTAATAAACAGTTCCTTCATCTAGCTGCGGCTGTCCAGTGTTTTCTGAGTGCGCAGAAAATAGTGTGTTACCGCATGAAACTGAGTTTGAGTAGTCGGTAATTAAAAAAAAAAGTCGGGAGAGACACTTCACATTGCTTACGCGTAAAAAGGAGTGAGCCCGCCCACTCACTGCGTGAACGCAGTTGCTGAGCGCTGCGGTGATACGTAACCTGATGCCACGCAGCTGGCAGTTCTACCTCTGAATGGCTCTACGTAGCCGGGGCCGCAACCCTTCTGATCTGCGCTGTAGGTTAATGAAGGAGGTCCCCGCGGTACCACGGTCCGCGCTCCACCTTAATAATATGAAGCGAGAGCTAATGGATTAATGACCATAAATGCACAATTAGTCTTTCTCTATTTAACATTCACAGAACCCTTGGGGTGCTCATACTACTCTTGAAGCCATGGTGCAGCGGTTAAGCGTTGCGCCACTGGCGTAGGATTGCAGGTGTTTCCACTGGTGGGAATTGTGGAATCCAAGTAGTCCCGATCGAGCTGGTGCGATTGATTCTAATTTCACCGCCACCTTCAGCTTGCTTGAGGAAGCCGTCTTTTATAAGTTCCATCGAATATTAACACACACATACGCACACATACGGGTTGTAGTTCAGTGGAGCAAGCAAGGCTTGCGTCTTAACATCCTAATATCGTAGGTGTGCTTAGCTTACTTACTATATGAGAGACGAAGAAGCGAGGGGCTGAAAACAAAAATCGTGACATGATTTCAATTTGACGTAATATTAGTCAGCCCGATAAATTCAACGAAAAGCTCTGATATCACCTTAGCCAGAGAAATAAAATTTTTTTGAAGAGTTCTCATTGTCGTCGATGAGATGTGGTCTTTGTGCATTAATTTCATATGTTTGTTTCTCAGAACAGAACAAAGAACGCAACAGGATAAATGTAATCGGTGTTATTCTTCCTCGTGCTGCATTCTTTCTTCTATTACAGTTTTGAAATTATTGTGGCTTTTCTATTAAGCTGACTTTTTTTTTGTCGCGGCAGAGGTCTCTTCACCTTGCATGAGTATGATTTGCTTATATATAAAAGGGAAAGAGTACCCAGATACATTGGCAACGCAAGTCAAGCGCAATGGTACTCTGCACACTGCTCACGCTTTTTCTCTGTGGCGTTTCCGCTGGGCAATCATTAGAAGCGATTGGTATGCATCAATCTTCTATTTTAACTTACACTCGTAGTATTTCGTTAGTTATTTCTTACTTTCGTAGCTGAACTACCATTCGGGTTGGCAACTGCAGAATGTCCGCGTGAATCCGGGATGGGACTAGACTATTAGAAACTGAAGGCTGCAGCGGATGCAGTTGAGGTTTTCGAAAGAAATGGTGGAAGGTGAAAGGGTTGCACAAAAGCGGTACATCAATTTTCTCTCGGGAGCTCTTAAAACTTAATGAACCCTTTCTCCTCCTTTTACGTTTTGTGCTACGATGGGAAGGATGTGGACGTGGAAACAACTTGATTTGAGGGCGGTGCTAAATGGTAGTGAAAAAGAGCGCTTGCTATGCTAATCACTCTCTGTTGTCGGAGAGCTGTGATTAAAGTCAAGCTTACTAGGAGGAAGGGGGAGGGTGAGGAAATTAATTGTAGGTAATTTCAGCGCTGCGTGATAATAGGATGAGGCCATTATCTGCTTGTCCTCCAGGGAGATTGCTACGTGATGTGCATCCTCTGATAAAAAGTTGCAGGGGATTAGAGGAGCGATAATTGTTAATGCGAACTTTGCGGAGGAAAAGAGCTAATTGCTTCTTGGAGTAGAGATGCCGCTTGTGGAAGAATGTGAAGTTTCTATGACATTCCTGAAGAGCTCGGTTGTTTGCTCTACATATAGCACTGCGTTTTCCACTCACGTTTAATTTGGTCAGGGGATCGAGATCTTGATGCTAATTTCGTAGGACCAGTTAACGTAGCATCTCATTTGCCTAAATGCCAGCATGGTAACGTATCAGTGCAAGGTTATTGTAATGATGTAAATGATGTAGTTTTCGTTATGAGATTTCACTACACCATCATAGAGGTAGATTGCAACTGACTCCGCTGCATATTGCTAAATGTGTTAGTATAGCTAAAGGGAATTATAAACGTGTTCTGTGTAATAATTCCTAGACATTCTTATTGTTTGGCACATACAATCAGTTTGATTTACAGCTTGGTTATGTTCTGAATGTAAGAAAAATGCGCAGCCGATTGCGTGGTCGCGGCTGCGTTTCTTGGGCATATATTGAGCACACGCTTCTGCTTCACGTGGACCTTGAAGTAGATGTGCCGTGATATGTACATATTTGGAAATATGATATTTCATGGCAGCTGACGGTCCTGGCTGTTCGATGTGAGCTGGCTAGGGAATAGTCTGTGTTACTTTGAGGATGTCGCTTCCTGTTCGGTACGAGACAAGCGTGCCAAACCTCTCTGCCTATCTGCCTCGGTAGTTCGGAGAATGTGTGAAGGAGGTTCGTCTGTTGCAGCCATCGGCATGAGGTCTGCATGGGTGGACCCAGTGCATCTCTGTGAAGGGTATTAAATGCACAATTATGTTTTTAAATATTTCCCTATGTTGTCGTTAAGTACAGGATGGCGTACGCGTGTCTGCTACAGACAGGTGGGCTACAGCCAGAGTGGGGCGAGATGGGACACAGATTTGAAAATTGCCGCCGTTATTTTTATTCCCAGATGTAAAAAAAAGTAAAACGGCTTTACGGCTCCCAGTCGTCCCAGTAAAGATTAATTAAATGAACTGACAGAGTAATGTGTAAATATAATCTGTACATATATTTAAAAATTCCGCCGCCGCGGTGGCTCAGTGGTTATGGTGCTCGGCTGCTGACCCGAAAGACGCTGGCTCGAGCCCGGCCGCGGCGGTTGAATTTCTTTGGAGGTGTAATTCTAGAGGCCCGTGCACTGTGCGATGTCTGTGCACGTTAAAGAACTCCAGGTGGTCGAAATTTCCGGAGCCATCCACTACGGCGTATCTCATAGCCGTAGTCGCTTTGGGACGTTAAACCCCATAAACCAAACCAAACCAAACCTTAAACATTCCATCTAGGGAGAAGTGTGACAATGCTCGGGATAAAGTGAACCGCCCTTGAAGAATCACCATCCTTGCATTGGATGTCACACGCACTTGGCTACACGCAGACCTGGGCAATCATTTTGAGCCTTATCGAACGACTGACATTGTACCAAGAAAAAATCCAGGACTGTGCTCTTCCATGATCCACTACAGTCTATGTAGTTCTACCGCCAGCTTCTGTGTGCAGCCTGGCTACGCAATGTTTCTGAATTTCCTGCCTTCACCAAAAGTTTATTCGGTTGTAGTGCTTACTTATGTTTAGCTCAGCAAAGTTGAACGTACATGCACTTTCACCAGATTCGTAGCGCCTGAACGTGTGATTTTTAATGCGTATGTTGGCCTGTCCGAACAGAGCTCGCTCCGTTGTTAGAATGTGTTCTACGAATACCCGTCCGTGCCCGCCGGACTGAGTGCGATGGTGAGGTTCGCAAAACTTTTTACGTAATTTCTGTTGCACTTATTATCTGATTTTCATTACTGCTCTTTGGTTCACGCCTTTGGGAACACAAAGGCATTTGGTGGCAAAGGCGCTGCTTGCGTCTAGTCAGACATTTTAAGGCAATAGCCTTAGGAGCACCGTTACACAAAAAATCCGGAATCGGCGTTGTGAGACAAAGATAATGAGTATCACTCTGGCAACTTGTACGTATGTGGGCCTCTAGGTCACGTAACCTATCGGCCACAAGCTGCCAAATGGAGAGTGAGCAAACTGACCCCCATGGCAGGTGGCAGTTATGGACCGATCAGTCGGGCCGAGCAACCTGGGCCGCACAAGACCCACCGCTGGGAGCACCTGCCAACGCAGATCATGACCGCTTCGCTTAACCGCTGCACCACTGCGCCAGGAGAAGTACGAGGACTCCCACGGATCTATGAACGCAATGTAGAGAATGACCTTCTGCATACACACGAACTGGCCCACTACACTATCGCGTCGTACCCTTACGACCCAGCTTAACTGTCCGTTTCGATTCTTTTTTCATGTTTTCTGCGCACCAGTGGGCAATCTCAGTTTGACTTTTAGTCGTTGAAACAATTCTACTGAAGTGGATATCATGTTTAGAGCTTTACAGCAAGAAATTAAACAACTACATCAAAAGCGGCACACACTTCGGCTTGTTGGTGCATTACATGGAGAAATAAGGAACGTGACCAGGACACGGGCAAAGAGGACGCACACGCAGCGTTATGGTGTGTGTAGCGCTGTGTGTGCGTGCATTATTGTCCGCGTCTCGATCGCGTTACTTATTTCGTCATGTCATCCCACCACAACATCACTTCCCTGAACAGCAAGGAGCTTAAGCCCCATCAGAACATCGCAGCCTCGTTTTTTCTCTCGCATCTTGCCTGCGACTAGAATACATATTCTTTAATTAATTAAGGTGCTAGTTTAATTGAGCCGCGTAGCTTTGAAAATCTGGCGTGCGGAATTTTGCGCCTTTCGGCTGATCTCTCGCTGACAGAGGATAATCTCGCAATTTTTTCTTCTAAAGCTTAGTCAATTTTGTCCATCTTGAGGTCAAATGTAGCGGACATTGACACGAGTCATACCACATAAGTACCAAGTTATCACGATGCGAGCTTAAAAGATACTGGGCACATGTAACAAAAGGTCTCGAACGCACGTACGCACACACACACACACACACACACACACACACACACACACACACACACACACACACACACACACACACACACACACACACACACACACACACACACACACGCTCACACACACACACTGGAGAATTCCCACAAACGCTGCGAGTTTCCCACACAGTACAATATCCGTCGAACGCGGTTCCTTGGTTACAACATGTTGCCTTGATTTTAAAACATATTTCTTGGAAAGAGGGAAAGCTGTCAAACACATATCTTCAATGCCTTTTCGAGAGTGTGTGTGTGGGTGGTCAGTCTAGTCTTCCCGGAAGCAAATCTCACCATGGTAACCAATTTCGAAATTCGGAAAAAGTGGAATGCGAATACCAGTGAGCGAGCCTGGACTACATTTTACTAGGCAAAGATGTGAACCAAATTGGTTTGTTCACCGAAGGATGTGGCCATGTAGTACACCAGGGTGGACAAATCCTTCTCCGATGAGGGAGAGTGTTTTAAGTTCTAGGATACGGTGGCCGCAGGTGGCAAAGGACTGGGTGTATTGGACAAGCTTTTGCGCTGTAGTGGGCATAGCCAGGCTGATGATGATGGTCCTGATCATGATATGTGTGAAGTTCTGAACAACGGGCAAGTGCATTTTTGACATATAGCTTGAGTAGGCGAGTATAGTGGCCGCAGCTTGCAGAGGAGAGAATTGGAGAGAAATGGAAGAGGTATTTTCCTTGCACTAGGCGCAATCCGCCTGGTGATGATGAGTGGGGATAGGGGAAAATAGTGCTAAGTTGCAATCTGCAGCCTGCGCTATTGTTCACCTGGCTCATGGTACATACAGTACACACGAATTGGGCGCCACGCCTATCTCCAACCAGTCTCTCCCCCACGTGCGGAAAAACAGGCGGAAATAAAAACCCAAATAAGGAAATTTCTGACACATCATCGAGTAAATGGGTGAGGATGGACGCCAACTGCCTCGTCGGTTCTAAAAGCTGTGCGGCATCTAGCCTTCGTGCTGTTCGGACCGTTCTTGCGCACACACAAACGCACACGTAAGCACGCACACGCAAGCACACACTTACACTCAGCGCTTGTTTGCCGCTCTCGAAGTTGACACTACATCGCGTACAAGAGGCTGGTTGTGCTGCGGATGACGTGAAAGAGCAACGAGCTAAGAAGAGCTCACGCTTTCGACTGGAGAATAATTTTATATTACTTTTTTCATTGAAAGTAGCGATGTGGATTAGCTTCGGAGATCTGCACGCAGTACACTACCATGACGCACGGCGCGTAGTTTGATTGCGAAAACAGCCAGTTATAGTAGTACCTGCACTTATATTTTTCAAGTATTCTAGTTCGTCACATCTACTTTTTTTGCACAGGTAGTGCCTCCATAACTAATCGTAACTTTTGGGCTTTTTCTTTCATCTAACTATGCGACCTCAAAGCGCTAAATCGGTGCACAAAGTGTGCAGTTTATTCCTAAAGACGTTAAGCCCATATTACAACGAAATGAATTTTCGCCTAGACACATACATTTCCCCCCATTTTTATTTCCAGGCCTCTTTAAGAGTTCTGCTTTAAAGATATGCCGTCTTTGTGAAAAACAACAGACTTAGGCGTTCTCCAGTGACCTGTACTTTGCCATGGGGGCAAGTACGTTGTTCTCGCTTTATGTTTTTTGGGATCAATGTGAAAACACCTCCTCTGCTGTCATAACTCCGGTATGCGTTATTAAGCCTATAAGCAAGTGGACAGCTCATTGTTGCTCATTCAGAACAAAGAGCAGGACGGAACAACTGTGTATTTAATCATGATACTATGCTGCGAAGACACATGGGTACAGCTTTAAAACGCAAAGGAGCGTGACACTCCTGGGGAACACATTTAGAGGGTCACTTTCGCATATTTCCTTTGAAAATATTACTTGGATAAAGGGCAGTCGAGAAACCAGTCAGCTCTCATTGTTTGTTCTGTTTAAGTCAGTTTTCTTTTTTGCAGATCCCAAATGTGCTGTGAAGAGCTTCACCATAACGACACCTCGTTGCGCTACTCCTGGCTGGCAGTTTAAACAAAACACAAGAACATGCGTATCCAGTTGCAATTCTGCAGCGCCGTTTAAAGACAAAACACTATGCGATGCAACTTGCAGAAGCAGTAAGTAAATACAGATTTGAACCGAATAGTTCATTCTTTTATGCGCATTTTATGAGGCTTGATATCATTAACATTAACTCTGATTAACACACTTCAGCATTATTTTGATGGAGCTTCAAAACATCGCTAGTTGCGACCTTGAAGCTAAAAGCTTTCCTTTATTCCGCTTTTAAGTTTTCCATGTGTTATTTATACCATGTTTGTTACACAGTGTGAAGGTCAGCGGGGTAATGTTTTGAGCAACATTTCTTTAATACGTTAGCATGTAGGGAAGACCCGAAGTATGAGAAAATTATGAGTGGTGAGCAAGAACACTGTTATAGGTGACTACTCTATTTCTGTATAGGGACCAAAGCACGGCACGGGGTGTATATTAACGAACCTACTTTTTTTGCAAAAGCCCATAGGCTTTGCATGAGCCTGGTCGTGACGACCTGTGGGTCTTCAAAACATCATACCTGTTTCATCCAACCTAACTTCGGATTAATCCATCCAGAACTACCTGTTACAGTGCCTCATATCTAAAACATAGTAAACGTGACTGAGGACTGCCTACCCGGTGATCGTAAATTAGACGCAAACTTTCAACTTACAACTTATAAATACACCTTCTGGCAGCCGTTTTGTCTCTCGCGGTGTAGAGAGGCTGATATAAATTAAATATTTTAGGTCAGTAATTAAACTGACACACGTGCAAAACAGGGAAAGTGTTCATGATAAGCGGACTGCTCGTATTCGAGGTTGCATATTCAAAAAGAAGTGCTTATATTTTTTTCTGCCAAAACAACAAATCAGCACACGAAAAAAATACCCACAAAATTTAATCAAATTTTATCACTTGATTTACGCTTCCGTGCGGCGACCAAGTCCTAGCGGTAATGAGAATAGAAAAAATCCTCTTAAAAGGAGCAACTATAAACTCTATGGGGTCAAAAATTTAGGCAGTCATTCTGACCAAAGTAATGACTTCCAACCAAAGAGCCGAACTTTTATGAAGTAATCGAGCACCTGCCGAAATGTCAGTGCAGTAGGCTCAACCACTGTATTTGTCATTGTACATTGCTTTGCCTTAAGTTCCATTCTTTCCCGGCACGATCACTGACACCAGTGACAGTAGTACAGCCACCGCATTTTGTACTATTCGGGAGAAATCATCGGCAGTGTTTTATCTCTTCGCCAGCATTGTTATCTCACGACACTGAAGGAGGCAATGGTTGTTGAAAACTGTGCCCTTTAAAGGTACCACTGGTTCTTCTCATATAATCTGGAGTTTTGTGAACAGGTTGGTTGTGTAATTTTTAAATGCCGTAATCGTTTCATTATCATCATCATCATAAGCCTGACCACACCCACTGCAGGGCCAAGGCCTCTCCCAAGTCTCTCCATTTAATTCTGTCCTTCGCCAGTTGCGACCACCGTATTCCCGAAAATTTTCTAATCTCATCCGCCCACCTAACTTTCCGCCACTCCCTGCTACGCCTGCCTTCTCTTAGATTCCACTCCGTTATCCTTAAGGAGCAGTGGTTATCCTGCCATCGCATTACATACCATGCCCAAGCCCACTTATTCCTCTTGATTTCGACTAGGATGTCATTAACCCGCGTTTGTTCCCTCCCCCACTCCGCCCTCTTCCGATCTCTTAACGTTACACCTATCAATTTTCTTTCCACAGCTCGCTGCGTTGTCCTTAACTTAAGCTGAACCCTCTTAGCTTCCACTTTTCTGAGTTCTTTTCTCCTTTCACATTGGGTGCATACATGTGTCTTCATCGCGACGCAACAGCTGCGACGCGTCGTCGCATTCGCTGTTTTCTCGCAGCGGAAGCGACAAGGGCACTCCAAAACTGACGACGCGCACATAACACGAGGAGTGAGGCACAGGCTGAGCACTCTGACTCGGCACGTCATTGAACGTGAGCGCCTTACAGGATGAGTCCGGACAAATGACCGCAAACCGAGCAATGAAGCTAACACAAAAACCGTTGTAAAAGCAGTCTACACCGGAAAAAGGTAGACAGTTTGGTGTGGCTAAGCGTGGAATGCCGGGCAGTAGACTTAGTTACAGAGGCCATCTAAAGAACTTACGTGCTGTGAAAGCGAACGCACCCTTTGGCTCAAAGGGTTTTACACGAAAATCCTTAGCCATAAAAGCTTCGAACTCAAGCCCTTTAACAAAGGCCTTTGCCCAGAAAGCATTCACAATGAATTCCTTTAAACTAAAGGCCTTTCTCATAAGGCCTTTACCCTGACTATATTTACCTTGAAGGACTGTCAGTGCTAGGTGTACACACCTGGCAGCTTGTACAGGTGGGAGCTTTGCAGGTGAGAGAGATAAAGAATAAAAGTTTATCAAAAAGAGACGAGCGTATTCTGCGTGGAGTCCTCAGTCCAAGACTCCAGTGGCTTCCACCGAAGGTGTCACCTTCCACAAAGCCGGTTTCAAGGACATACGTATGCCCGAATTCGGTAAATGTACCTAGAAGTGCTACTGCACTAGAGCAACTGCTTTCATTTGTTCCGAACTGCCCGACAATCCTCCGTATGCTCTTTGCAATCAAAGCAAGACAATGCTGGCACAAACAACCAAGCTGAAGGCTAATAAAGGCACACAACTCATAGCATCAAAGTTTGGTTTTGAATTTTGCCAATATGCAACTCTTACTTTAAGCAATCTTTATTGGGGGTCTAAGTCAAATAATAAGAAAAACATGCCTAAAATCGGCGCTTTCGCATACCGTTCAATATAACAGCGCACTGCGTAAAGATTTCCTGGAAGAAATGAGTTCTCCCTATAAGTGGATGAGACTGGAAACACATCGTTTTATCTTCCATTTCAGGAGACGTTTGCACAGCGCCCCGAGCTGTAACAGGATGTGTGGCTGGTTCTCAAGTGGAAGTCTTCTACTTTGATCCTCAATCAAAAACTTGCCTTTTTGATGTAGCCTGCGCCTACACCGGGAATAACTTTCCAACCGCTGAGGAATGCGTCAGGACTTGCGGCGGCCGTAAGATAATTCTCTTTATTATGCTGCCTTACAAAAAATACCTAACGCATCCTTTACTCATAAACAATCATATGCGTCTTCTTGAACGCTATTTCCAGCTGAACACATGCAGGAGAGTAGAGACTATGTTGAATACAGTCGGTCATATTTAATGCGGATGGCTACTTAGAGGGCTCGTCTTGATACACAGGTAGCGAAATGTTAACTGCGTGGCTGCACAGTGTTTACTCTATCACTTTGACTCGCAGGTGGGGCTCAGAGATGGTGCTTAAAAGAGAAAGGTGAATTGTAAATTACGCGGTGCCTGTCAAGTTTGCATGTACAATGTCCGATGTTTAGGCGGATCCGCCGAGTGCAGTATATTTCAGAATAGGGGAGTAATATCATCATCACCCATCCAAGCACAGCCCCACGGCCCCAAAGGAAAGCTATAAGGCTGTTATGAACACCAGAGTAGTGGCCGTTACACATTAGGGGCTAATGTATATACATTAAACCACCCTACTAAAAGGACCGCCGTTCTGGCGCAGTTGCGGTCCTTCTTTTCAAGAGGTTCGCAGATATGTGACGTTTGAAGCAAAGTAAGGCTAAGCTTTTGAATAATTGCACGCGCGAGCTGTTTGAATACGTTGAAGTGCTCAGGACCACAGATATGCACTCTCCGCTAAGCGAACTTCGATAAAAAGTTATATTCCTGTCTCTGCGTCCCTGGGCCACTGCGAGTGCCCTCTCCTCCCTGATGTAATCCCGTTCTATGGCCTAAAGCATTACAGTGAGTGTTTTAGCGCGCTCTGGTTGATTTCTTGTGCATATAGGACCGATATGTGAAACCTTGGCGCTCCATTTGCTTTCTACGCAAAACTTGCACCGATTCTTTAATCATCATGCTGAAAGGCATGCAGTGCTTTCTAGAAGAAAACTGATAGGGAGCAGAGTTTTTGCCGTGACGCCTTAGGGGCTATAGAGTTTCAAAGAATGAAATCATGAAGTCAGCTTCAAGCCTCAGTGGCCGGACATCGAAAAGAGTGCTATCTGTAATGTGAATCAATTTTATGAAAGCTGACCGAAATGTTTTCGCAGACCTTCAGTGCGGCAAATTGTTTAGTAAAATGTTTTCACCTTTGGCCTTAATCCGTTCAAATTTAGTGCGGTTCAAGTGTCCATCGTTGCTGAAAATACTATCTCGCAGTTATTTGCAACATGAAGCGTATGCATTTCTACCAGCTCTTACAGTTGTCCTTTGCGTAACGGTTATTGTATCAGGCACTTTCCCATGAGACGTCAAGACACTGACTTCCGAACACTGTGTAAACTAGGAATGAAACTTAACGAATTATGCAGCATTTATCGTTTACGAATATAGCACTAGGGTTGAGCACGGGGCTACCCGGGAATTTCGCGCCACTAATGTGGTGACGGTCGCCGCTATGTACGCTAAAAATCAGTTTGTCTGGTGCTAACTTTTTCCGGTGAGCAGGAACAGGCGGCCCTCAGCTAAGTGCGGCGTCAAATATGCTTGATGCTCGCAGGGTAATGTTCCGGCTTTCAGAGCGCGAATTTTTCTATACGGTAATAGCGTTCGTGCGCAATTCCAAAACCTCTTAGTTTTTTCTTAACAACAATTCAGAAAACTTAAAGTAAAGGAAGCCTCGCCATGCGCTGCGTTGCGAACAATTAGCACAACGTCCTGCGATCAGTTGGAGTTAGCCAGAGCCCGCACGAACGCAGCAACGTTCAGCGGTTGTCGTCTTCTTCACTGAACGCCAGCCATTGGAGTTTCCGGTGTCTCTTACAACTGCACTCGGGCGAAAATTCGCAAGCATGATGTCGGTATCGCACGATTGCGTTTATTTTGTGCAAGAAGGCTCACGGCTCTAGAAATGAAGGTGTGGAGAGAAAGCGGTGGTGGCTTCAGTAAAGGAGTTGTAAGCATAGGTGACAAAAGCTACAACGCCGCGTCTGTTGCAGGGATTCTATATGTTTATTCTATGGGTCTGCCGATGGTACGCGAAGGTGGTGCTGTGAACAATGTTGCATTCCCGAAAGACAGCTTCTACAACTTTAGAAAGGAAGGTGTGGCCACTTTCCCTCAGCAACTCTTTGGGAGCACCATGAAGAGGAGTGTTGAGGAATGTTATAATGAAGGATGAAGTAGAAATTCCGTGGCCTCTGTAAGATGGCAAAGGCAACGTTTCGGCGTAGAGCGTTAGATTATTGATAGCAACGACGGTCCAGCTATTCAGAGTATCCAGAGGGCCGTACAGGTCAGCCTAACACACTCCAAGGGCTGGGCTGGGCAGGGGAGCAGCGGGCTGGCCGGAGCCGAAGGTCCGTTTCACAAGAATGTCCATTTACGAGGATCTGTACTCTCTTACTGTCATATCTGGCATTTTTATAGTACCGACTTATCGCTGACTTAGAAACCAGTGCCCAAAATTTATTAACATGATTACCAACATGTTTTTTTTTTCAGGCGTTGGGCAACCTGCATACTGTAGAGAGCCTGCAAATCAAGGATACACCTGCGATAGAGCAACTGGATCGCATCGTTACTACTACAACGTTCGTGCAAAACAATGCCAATGGTTTCCTTACTATGGGTGCGGGGGTGGACAAAACAATTTCTCGACCTACGACCAGTGCCATAAGCATTGTATGCAAGGTGAGTCAACGCATTCAGAGTACGGCTACATAGTAGAGAGTCTTTTTGTCTGCAGCCTAAGATACCAAAGCGATTTCATGATGATGTAGAACAGTTTTCGGTGAGCATCCGCCTACTCGTGAGAGAGGCAGGTATTCTGAGAATGAAAGAAGAAATTGTGTAAGAATTGTTTTAAGTTTCAGGGTGTTAAAATCTAGGTACTGAGACATGACTGGAGAGTTTCTGCGACTTTCGGTTCCCTTCTGGGGAATGTTGAACACAAAAAAGATACAAAGTTTCCGAAGCAGAGAAGGAAACTGAACCTTTCGTCGCATATGTGTGCTGAACTGTTGTGCTTACATTGCTACGAGAGCTAATAGATGCGTAAACGTAGTTTGAAACCTATGTAAAATCCCATCCTTCTGCTTGCTTTTTGTTTTTGCTTGATAATGTGCTAACAATGAGCCCTACATTTCGAGAGCTCTGGAAGAGGAGGACAATCATGGGACTTGGGTTATATTCCCTACATCACAATACACTTTTATAATCATTTGAGAAAAAGGTTAATTCGCAGATAGCTTTCTTCCATGACAGCCTCAACTGTGTTTTGCATTCTCAGTTATCGAACTACACATTACCAAATGTCATGAAAGCGACATGAGACACACATGTCCGACAATCAGTCCGTATGCAAGAGGAGAAGCCCCTTCGCTTAATTATTTTGATCTTCGCTCAAAAATGACAAAGCAAGCGTGTTACTGCTACGCCTCCTTACTGTGCTCTAACTCACCCCTCCTCAAGGGGTTATCGTACAGTAGCCATACCGGCCGTAGACACTGTTAGCAGTAAAAAAGTGGTGAATTCCACATGAGATTCGGCGACGCCACCTTTCGTTAACGCCTGGCGCACAGACGGACGAGAAGGTGACCGTTTTATCTAGCGGCATGTCACCTGAGCCGTTTGCATCCGTGGGGCACGTGCCGAAGAAACAAAATAAAACACTGAATGGTGTCGCTGGAACAACGAGCCACGCGACTGGAGGAAGTACACTAGTCTTTTATTCCGACATCATTGAAGCTGTCCAAAATGAATTGGAACACAGTTGCTCGGTAGGCGCAACCAGGAATAGCCTTTTAGCCAGAGTGCCTGAATAAAAATATCTCGGGTTATGCGAGAGAGACAGAGAGATAAATTTAATGAAAGGAAAGGTGCAGAGGTCGACAGTCGGTAAGGTGGCCCTCGCCTGCTACTGCACACCGAGAAAGCAGGAATGTGGAAGCAAAATGAAAGTGACGGTGCGAATCCAGGATGATGTCGTAATACAATGAAATGCTTGGAGTGCTCAGGGTTCGGGGAGACTGGGTGGCACTTCTCTCGCAAAACATGTAGCACGTGGAGCGCATGTCTTCCTCATGCAGCAAATGTATTGCACACACCCGCACATACACACAGCGCACGGTTGCAGAGAAGGGTTCTGTACAATTTCACATCGCGGCCAAAAAGGATGTGCACTTACATCGCCCACTGCTTCTGAACAAGGGGAAAGTGTCCAGAAGTAAGAGCAGTCTGTTAGGCCAAAAGGGCTAAGAGATGCCGGGATACTGAATCATAGGGCATTATGGGGTACAACAAGTATGAAACACTGAGTGGTATTTGGAATGGAATAATGGTACTGGGTCTTCGTGTCGGGCATGCTGTATTGTGTCTAAGGACAGAAGCTCAGTCGGGATAGAAAAAAATCAGAGAGCTGTTGGAAGATTAGAACTAGGTGTCCACGGCAAAACCACTGAATCGGAAGTGCAGGCAGATATCGGCAGCGGATCGTTCGAAGCACGAAACGCTCGGAGTAAAACGCTATATGAAGAATGTTTAAATACTTTAGGGAAATAGCGGTGACACACAATGGCAAGAAAGCCCAATTGCGGTCTGATTTATGCAACAGTTTCTCGTATTGGGAACAACACACGTTACTTTTCTTATTATTTTTGTCACGTGATGAATTCATTTAAAAGCGCGAGAAAATTGTCCTCACATAGCCTTAAAGGGAGACTGAAGCACTTTTTCTGAAAATCGGGCTGGCAGCGGCATCCTATAGTTTTCATGCTGTATACTGGAATATCGCATCCAAATAAGGCAAAAACAAGCGCGAATTGCCTTATTTAGCCGAAATATGCGGCCTGTGCCGCGGGGCACGCCGCGCGGCGCGCCGCCGCCCGTGATTGGTCAAGAGAGGTCGTGACGTCACTTTGAGGACTGGAGAAGCGGCCGATGCGGATCCGGCGCTGCGTTGAGGGCAGATCGCAGCTTTCCGTGTCGTTGTAAAAGCGAATACGGCGAGTATTTTTGTTACTGACCACCGAAGAAAAGGATACTACAGTTTGCTCATTCCACGTATCGCCTGAAACCAAAAAAGACACAAGCAAAAAATTCTACGCCTAGCACAAGCATACGCCAGCGTCAAATACGCGATGCAGACCATGCGTAAAAGGTGCCAATACAACCTCGGCTCGTATTCTCGGAAAGGAAGGGGTGCGAACAATACTCAAGTCAATTACCACCACCGGACGCCTCCTGGCTCGCCCGGAAGAGCGTCATCCTAAAGAAAAGGCCCAAAGCACTGTGTACAAAAAATCCTGCTCTCAGTACCCGGCGTTGCAGGTTGGGGCAAGAAAGTATTTCAAGGAAACAATGAAGGAGCACAAAGTTGGTGTCAAAATTAGCGAAGCTCGGTGGCCAAGCACTGCGAGGCATGTGACCACAAGATAGTGACGCAATCATGGTGCGCTGGAAACCAAGCCAAATACGCGCACAAATACGCTTCACTCCTGGCGCGTTCAGCAGATGCCAGAAAATATTAATCGCTGCCTCGGAAACGTTCGCCTTTCCTAGATTTGCAGCTTAGGTTCAGTGAAGTAGTTGCCAACTATATGTGTGTTTAAAAGCCAAGCTAGCTGTAACTCGCCCGCTGCCACAACTTTATGAAGAAACCGAGTAAGGTTGCGGTGTTTTTTGCAAAAACTCGGTTGGCATTCATTTCTCTCATAAATTTGCATCCGAAATCAACGTCGAACGCTTTCATTTTAATTGCTTAGCTAGGATTAAACGAGATGCCGCATATGAAGAGCTTCGATGCTTGCTTGCTTGCTTGCTTGGACACGTCGAACCGAGTATAAAATCACTAACCGAGCCTTGCTGAGCACGTCTCAGGTGGTCTGGCCGCACCTACGCTGAGAGCGACACATGCTTAAGCCTCTATAAGGTTTCTTCAGGGGCTAAGTGAGCATGTTTCTACTTTTAAAAGAGGCGCTTCTTCGGAATGGTGACACGCCTTTTATGCGCGAGGAAATCAATGGAACTGTGTCATGGTTCAGCCGCGCCTTTTCGACAGAAATCTCCAGAGATCACACTAGGACAATCTCTGCCTGTAGCCGCTCTTAGGAAAGTGTTTCGAGCAGAGTAAGCTTGCTTTAGTCGGCTTGAATTCTTCGTCACAGCAGCGAGCGGTTGCGCTGCGAGCTTGTGATCTTGCGGAAAACAGTGGAAGACGACACAGTCGCGGCCGTAGTTGTTCGTGGACACGAACCCAGAGTAGTACCTGTTGAATCTTATTCTCAAGGTCGGCTGACACGCTTTGTACGTCACAACGCACGCAGTACGAGGAACAACGCATGCAGCACGAGAAACAACGCGCGCTGAAAGCGCGCTCGGGTGCGGCGAAGCATCCCCGGCTCCTCAACATGACGTCACGCTGGCCGACATGGACGAGGCTTCCCTCTCCGCTGTTCCCCTCTCCTGCGCTCGCGCGGGGCGCGGGAAATTTAAACATCGCATTTTTAATTGGTGATTGCGCCACTGTTTTAGCCAAAATCGAAAAAATAATTTCACAGACGTGATCAGCAATGACAGTACTTCAAAACCCTAGAAGGTTAGCTGATTCGAAAACCGCCTCAGTATCCCTTTAACCAACACAACCAAAACAACCTGTGTAAAATGGATGACCGAAAAGATCTAAATTTAACCAGCCGGCTTAAGCGCTTACGCGGCATTTGTGGCAGGCAGTTTCGATTATGCTGTGCTGCAAATCTTTTCGTCATCTCCATATATGAAGCATTCATATGAAGCACCTTATGAAGCATTAAGAAGAAACCTTTTGGAAAATGATTTTTTTGTCAGCGCTTCCGTTATTTAACTCCAAGTAGGTAATTGTCAAAGAATACTCGCTGCAGAATTTATTCACCGATCATACGACCTTTGATGCTGCAAAGAACAGCTCTCAGCATATTTTAATTCTTAGTTTTTCATTACCTCTTTGGCAGAAGTATAAACGCTGATCTCTCTTCCAGGGTCAATGTAGTAAGCTGGATCAATGGATAACTGCGACAAGAGAATGCTGCAAGGAGGCAGAAGTTCTGTGCTGGTTGCTGCTAAAAATAAAAACTTCGTGAAAAAATGTTCATGACCTCATTATATTTATTTCATTTAAAAACATGAAACCCTATGTACTTTAGAACATTGTAGGAACTTATAACCAAGAATAATAAGACTGCACAAAGGCATGGACGTAAGTGCGTTCAACTACTGACCACTACAGGACATAACCCCTTCCTTCCTTCCTTCCACCGCTCCTGATCCCAATGACGTTTTCTTAATCCAGGATGCCGCGGCCGCTCTTCGACGAGGTTAAATTCAAGGTGCGCGAGTGTTTGAAATGCAATTGCATATTATATAACGGCATGTGGTCGAAATTAATACAGGGGTCTCCATTGTGGTGTACCTTAGTGCCAATATCCCGTTTTCTGCTTTTGAACATCAAATAAGGATACCAATCTCAATTCCTTCCTTCAATGGCCTCAAATTCAGGTGCAAGGTCTGACGGCACAACATATCAACCGAAGATCCACGCTGGCGACTGTTATACCTGCGGCGTAAACAAATGTTAAGTAAAAGTAATATATTTATCCTTGTACCCAAAAAAATATCTCTCTCCCCATAGTAGCTACGTTTCACACGCGTCAGTTAAAGTAATCGCTGCGAGGAATTTAGCATACCTGTCGGTGTTGAATTCCCAACGATTGAATAACAATGTCGGGTTGGATATGGTAGGGCCTGAAGGTAGGACTTGAACTACTTGCTTTTGTATGCAAGTGTGACGCCAACGACAGCAGCTTCCCGCCATATTCCCAGAAATTCTGTCGAAGCGCATTGTTTCGACAGGACGTTGTTGTGAACACAATGTTTTCGCATGTCGTAAGATAGCGCCATAAAGATCAATATACCAATGTCTGCCAAGACGTAACGCACAATCTACTGTAGCTCGCCATCCGAAAGACTGCTGAAACGAAATTTCGCAGGTGAACCACTGAAGCTTTGGTTCTTTGAAAATTACGCTAAATATTTGTCTACGTGTTTTACTTCTTACATTTACGCTCACTGTCTCCTTTGTTATACACAATTTGGTAGAATGTTTCGTTATGAATGGCGCCGTTACCTTGTGATTAAGCAGCGTTTCAAATTACCTGAACTGAGCTGTACTTTCTTTTTCTCGCCTCTTTTGCCCCGTTTATGCCTATCCCGTGAGCAGGGTAAACCCGCCATGGTGGCTCAGTGGTTAGTGCGCTCGGCATCTTAGCCCGAGTACCTGACTTCAATCACGGCGGCGGCGGTCGTGCATCGATAGAGGCGAAACGCAAAAGGCGCCCGTGTGCTGTGCGATGACAGTGCACGTTTAAGATACCCAGATGGTCGAAAATATTCCGGAGACCTTCACTATGGCACCTCTTTTTCTCTTCTTTCATTCCCACCTTCTTTCCTTCCCTCCCGGCGCGGATGAGATGCCCGTGAGGAAGTGAGAGAATTACTGCTCCATTTCCTTTCCTCATAAATCACTAATAGACAACACAGTATCGCCTGGTTAATCTTCCCTCCTGTCCTTTTTGATATTTCTCCTCTATCAGGGCTTCAAAATTTGCTGAATGGTGTTGTAGATGGTCACTCAGCCAAAGACATGAGCACTGAAAATTATATTTTCAAGTGTCTGTTTTCTGCCACCTTGAGCACAAATAACTTTCATGCCGCACTTACACCGATTTTTGTAATATGTCAAAATTTTTTGAAAATCCTGGTGCTGATTTTAAGGAGTTTATTGTTGTGTCCTTTCTCACTCACTTCATCCCAGAAGCTAATAAATCCTCACCGCTCCTTGATCCTCATGATCCCACCGGAGGGAGCAGAGACAAGATAAATGACATAAAACGCGTGCCCTACCTCTATACGCCGTTTTTGCTCAGTTTTTCGCCCGTTTTTGCGATGAATCCGAGGATAAATCTGGGCCACTTGAACCGCGGTTCAGTGGTGACGAAACGTAAATGGCGCCAGGGTGCAGTAGGATGTCAGTACATGAAAGGAGTCCCTATGTAGTTGAAATTATTCCCGAGGTCTCCAAGGCGGAGCCTCTTACCCCTTACGTTTAATCGTTTCTTTCACACGGTGCCCTGAAAGCTGTTCCGCGCTGCTCTACCACCATGCCGAGCTCTCTCGACCATTGTGCAGGCGCCGCCAAATCGCGAGCCCAGTCACCACGCTGCCCGCGAAGCACTTGCCGCACATGAGTGGTGTTGAACTAGGAGCTACCCCCAATCACGTCCTAACCCTTTACATCCCACAGGTGTCTCGCGAGGTGAACATTGCTGAAATTGATATTTTTCAACAGATGTGGTTCATAGGAAGATCAGAAAAAAAATTAGAATGATCCCTTTTGATTTTGTAGAAAATTTTATTGTGCCACAAACGTTGCAGCTAGGATTGGGGGACAGAAATTCTCCGAAAATTTATTAGGCACGAAATTTCAGAAATCAGCTTTGTAGCCCCATTTCTTAGGCTTACTCTTCATATACACCTTCTGAGAATGTCTGCCTTTGTTTGGGATGATCATCGCATCTACATCAACGCAGGTTTCAAGTGTGGCAGCTTGAGAAAAGTGTTCTTTAGGTTCGTAAGCACATGTCGCACCTTAATTTTGTCAAACCTGTTGTCATCCAAACGCTGACATCCACTTGAGTGTTCACTGACCAGTCCATCCTTCTAAAAGGAAGGTTAGCAAAGACATGTAACGGACAATTTCAATAAACTTGCGCATCTCGAGCACTGGCATTGGATAAATTCGGGTGCGAATTTCTCGTGTTCTCGTGTTCTGAATCTGTTAGTCACGAAAGTGAGGAACTCTATTAGGTAAGAGTCGACGAGTTTCAGGAACACGCTCAATGGGCTCTTCACTTTTTGTGAACCATCCGTTGGCTTCAAAACACATTGTTCCTCTCCCGGATATATATTGATGTCTATTTTCACCCAGTGCCAACTCTTTGTTTGCTTCTTTTTTGTGTTGACGTCAACTGTACTTCTTCTTCACTGTCTGTAGAGCTTTCGCTGATATTGTGCCTTGTTCTTGTATTCTTCATCGCAATCCGAACCGTCGAAGTTTTCATCCTCGCTGCCGGTAGGGCATTCTAAAAGAATTTCTTTCTCAGTCATTCACTGCCTGCATATAAAAAAACGGTCTTGAAAATTACGACGTCAACAAAAGTCGCTGCTAGACAACACGTAAGAAGGTTCAATAGATAGAAAGAAATTAGGTGCCGCAAATACTCAGATATAAGCGCTAAATGAAGTAGTACTCTTTCATGCATTTCTCTGGGAGTACGCACGCCAGATGCCTGGCTGCCACAAATGTGTATGTAAGCTAAACAAGGTGATATGCTCTCCAAGGAGTAGTCGTAGAAACATGAAACTGAGTACGTATATTCGCTAGACTTTTGCAAAACATCTCTAAATCTTTTCATCAATGAAGCGCCAGTGTTGAGGTCGCCAAAAATCCATGTTTTCGACGCTCAAAAAACTGTGTCGCGGTACCTGTGGCGCCATCTACTCACAACAAGTGCAAGCACCACCTGCCACGTTTGCGGCAGCTGGGAACACGGGATTCTTGGAGACTATCTTGTTTGTTAAAAAAAATAAAAAAAAACTGCCACGTTTGTGGCACCGGGGATACAAAGGGCTAATAACGCAGGATGAGCTGTAATATCATCATCATCCTCTTGGCTACGCCTATTGCAGGTTAAATGCCCCTCCCATAGCTCTCCAATCCACCCTGTTATGCGCCAGCTGCGGCCATCCTATCCCCGCAAACTTCTTAATCTCATCCGCCTGCCTAACTTTCTCGAGGGCACTGCTACGGTAGCCTTCTCTTGGATATCCATTATGTTTCTCTTAAGGACCATCGGTTATTTTGCCTTCGCATTCAATGCTCTACCAACGCCCGTTTCTCTCTCTTGATTTCGACTAGGGTGTCATTTTCTGCGACGAACTCTACCCTCTTCCTGTCGCTGCCATCCTGTCGCTACCCTCTACCTGACCTGCTAAGGCAGGTCACTACCTGCATTAAGTAAACGTATTTCCTTACAACTTCGATTACCTCGCAGCCAACTGTAAACTGCGGTTTCTTGGCGGGACATTTGAAAATTACTGTTATTTTCTGCATATTAATTTTTACAACCACCGTTGTGATCTGCCTAACCCACAGACCATGTTTTGCAGTTCATCGCCAGAGTGACTTAGCAAGGCAGTGTCTTGAGCGAATCGCCGATTAGTAAGGTTCTCTCCATTAACTCTTATCCCCAAATGATACGAATCCAGGCTTCTGACTACCTCTTGTAAACTCGCGTTGTGGTGAATAGCATTTCCGAGATCGTGTTTCGCTGTCTTATCCCCTTCGTAATTGGAACTGTATTGCTCCATTTATGGAAAACATGGTAGCTGCGCAGTCGTTATAGATATCTTTCAGTATTTTTAAATCAGGTTCTTCTACCCCGTAATTTCTCAATGCTTGCATGACTGATGAGGTTTTGATCGATCAAAATACTTTCTCGTAAACTATGAAGGCTATACTTATGGTTCCTTATATTCTGCACACCTCTCTATCAACTGACTGATACTGCGAACGTGATCTATTATTGATCTATTGATAGGTATTCTTCACGAATGCCTGTCTGATCATTTGGTTGAGTGAAGTCTAAGGTTGTCCTGAATCTATTAGCGATTACCTCCGCAAATACCATATAGGCAACGACAGTAAACAGTTCGTCCTGTAAATTTTCATCCTTATGCGCGTTGAGCCTCGTGCACCGCGCCAAAGTGGGGCCGTCAGCCCCACAAATGCTATCGCTATTGTAATGACATCATGCAGGCTGTCAGAGCAAGAAACTGGCTAGATCTGGATTTTGGTATGCAGGAGAAATCGTCGCGCATATTTGTAGCGGTGTGGTGCTTTGAAGGAAAGATATCCTGCTTGAGATGTTGATATAACTGGCTGGTGGCACTTTTAAAAGTTTTCCGGTTCAGATTATTCCATGACACGTGGACTGCTTTGAACAGTTTCTACAATTAAATTTGTCGGTTTAGTCCATGCCTCCGTAAGTTTGAAGAACGGGCGGTAATGGTTTTCGTTGGTTTAATGCCCAGCATTATTCGACATGTAACGTGGTGCGTGATGTAGCGAAGCAGCCAACGAAAATCACCTTCAAAAGATGTCCGCTTGCGGTTTCGTTGACTTATATCTGAGCCTGGAGGGTTGCTCTCCAGCAGCTGAAACTCATAGTAGGCAGCCTGGGAAAAATGAATTTTAGCCTAGCTTGTTCCGAAGGTTTCCGCTGGAAGTGCGGCTCTTTGTAGTGAATACTCATCTAATGTTTTGCTGGTTTCCGTACTATACTATTAAGTGCCTAGCTGTGCAATACTATACTGCAGATAATAATATTTTGATTTGCTTTCGCCAAATAATGGGCATTTATTGGCTCACATGAGGGCCTTCGGCTAGTGTCGACGCAAACATCTATATACTGTAATGAAAGATATAGAAAGACGCCTCATGAAGTAAAAGCCAGGCTGTGGAGATGATTGCACTCTTAGTCAAAAATATGAAATGTTCCCCAAAGGCTCCAGCGGACGAGACAAAGGAAAGAGTGGTTTTTAGATTTATCAACGAAGTTCAATGAAAGACCGCAATATATCTAAGGAGATCTCTCCGACCCTCTCAGAAAATTTGCTCATCAGCTGAAATGAACTTGAGCAATTTATATATCAATTACACCCCCCAAAGGATTTTTTGAGTATTATTTTCGCACAGATCACCAACACTATTCTTGAGACTGCCTTCATGTAAAGGAGGGTGAAATTTTTTTGACTTCAAGTAATCTAGCTTCCAATAAGTAGAAGAATTACGCCATCCTTTATGTCACTATTCGTGATGTGTGCTAAAGTCGAAGTTGGCAGCGTGAATATATCACCTAGGTGAAGGTTGGGCTTGAGCGAGGATGGGGTCTGACGTTGTAGAACACCCATATTTCATTTTATTAGCCGCTCTGGTTCTATATATCCCTTAAGCGCAGTATTTAGTTCCAATCAGCGCAATATAAAAACCACAGTTCCCGATAGTTTTTATAGAAAATTTACTTCCCTTTTAGCAATCGCCAAATGCCACTTACTTTGCCCACACCCTAAAGGATAACCTACATTACATTGTTACTTGGCCCTACTTTATTAACCATATCTCAAAGCTTCAAACTTTTGAATAGAATGCAAAGCAGAAACATTTGGAAACGAACGCACAGGAGACACTAACAATCATACAAGGGGCACTAGCGGGGGTCCCTTCTGCGTTTGACGTAGATCTATTATCTTTGTTTTAAGCTGCTAACGCATTTTCTTCGTTAACTAAACTATGTATTTTCTGCGTTCAGGCGTACAGTCCCGCATTTCCTCAGTCGATCAATGTGAAGTGTATAATAACATTGCCGCCATATTTCTTCACCAAACACGCCCAAGCGAGATTGTCGATATCATATCTTCATTAAAGAACAATTCCTCATGCAGAGCATACTAGATAAGCGCAAAACCGATAAAAAGTGTAGTACAAGTTATGTGTCGCCCCTTTCACATGTATGCAACCTCAATTTATTCACTGATGAATTACCTTTGCTTATGAAAACCGCGAAAGTTGTAGCATACATATGTATGATGCAGTTAACAAAGTCAATTTGTACAGATCTATTTCAGTCCTTCCTAATCTTTCCAAAGTACCTGAACGTGTGCTAAATAACAGATTAGTTGGACACCTGGCGAAAAGTAAGGCAACTGTTCGCGAACAATTTGCTTTTCAGATAGAAAAATCTATACAGCAGCCACTCTTTCATGCAAGAGACAACATAATTCAGTATTTCGAAAGACATCTTTTCAGTGTTGGAGTATTTTTAGACTTTATGAAAGCCTTCCATTCCATTAATCCCGATGTCTTGCTCAAGAAGTTATCTTGGTATGGCATTAGAAGTGTTGCGTATACATTAATTAAAAAACACCTCGGAACACGAAAGCAGTTCGTTTCCCTTTATGAATTTCGTTCTGAGCGCCTCGTCTTAAACTGTGGAGTTCCAAAACGGTCTGTTCTGGGTCCAACATTATTTCTTGTTTACATCAAAAGCATAGTGAACATACCGAATACACAATAAGTTGTGTTATATGCTAACGACACGAGCGCTTTCTTCTACAGAAAAAATATCAAAGATGTCTTTAACGCAGCCAATAGCTCAACGGGTCACCTCAAAAAAGGTTTAAACGTAAACGAATTGCAAGTAAACTGTAATAAAACAAAGTGAGTTATATTTAGACCTAAGCGAAAGCAGTTTACGAGCAACTACGATTAGAAATTCGTGGATAGAGGTATTGAAAATATTGCCTGCATTAAACCTTTCTGCGCATGGTTTAATGAGAATCTTTATTGGTCGATCCACGTTGAATTCCTCTGAGCTGATATTCCCAGAGAGATAGGAATGTCAAACTTGTTGAAGCAGTTTATTCCCTTGAGCGTGAAAAAGCAACTGTATTACTGTTCAATGCACTCACGTCAGCAATGTTTGTTTTTCGTCCGAGCACTACCATCAAAGCAAGCCTCGAATCACTTTTCAGGCCGCAGAGAAGGCCGGTAAGATCCATTTGTAACCTCGACATCCTTGCGCACACTGTGCCATTTTTAGTAAGCGTGGAAATCTTGCTATAGACTACCTATTCTTACATAAATTATAGCTCGAAGCATTTCGTCTCCGACTAATCCCTATAATTTTGATTGCAAAACCGCTACAAGCCTGCTGCCTGGAATTTTATCAAACAATATGTTCACAATGAAGCGGCGTTACGTCAGTGAGTGACAGCAATTATGAAGCAGCATTGGGCATGCAAGAACGTCAGCTTCGTAGAAATTAACTTAGCGTCCTGCTAGGCCGAATGGCCGAATGAAGGTATGTTCGCATTGGAATCTTGAAAGGAAAAAAATATGCCGGTCAGACACTGTATTCCTTTCCAAACAGTTTAGATATTTGTTTCTTAGAGGGTCCGCGGGGTCCATTTCCTATGGTTGATTTTCATTAAATGCTAAGCCGACTGCTTCAAAACATAAATTACGATGTAAGCGAGTTTCTTAATCTGAAGTGTCGTACGTACGGCGCCTCACATCCTATTTATAGTGTCAGTGAGGAAAAATTGAGCTCTCGAGATCCCTCCGTTTCAATGGCGAAGACGGTGCTGCCACTGAGAGTGGATCATTGATAAGCTGTAAAAAAAAAGCTACGGATGTCCCCCCTAGCGGCCGTTTGTGCAATCAAACGGCATTGCGTCAAGACAGCGCTTTCTGTGCGGATCTTTAAAACCAGTCTGCGATGACATTTACTTCGCAGAGGGGGCCGAAAACTCCTTCCTGTTCTGGTCGCCATGAGTTTGACCCCATTAGCGGAAGAAGTTTAACATGATTTTTCGTTACAATAAATATGTTTTTTCTTGCTACCGAGGAAAACGTGTAAATAAGTCGGAAAGAGACGCAAAAGCAGTTTTACTGAGAACAAGACTCAGAGGAAGTTGTCTCCTGTGACTATTCACTTTTTTCCTTCAACTAGGTGCAGCTGTCCGGATATTCCCAGGTTATAATTTAAGGGATTTTGCCCTCAGTTGCGTAATAATATATCAAGCTATCTAAGTTTTCTTCAGCGACACGAGCACATCGGACTCCCCAACTTCTCTGCTTACGAGCTGTCGGCAGAAGCAACCTGCGTATGTACTTCGGCCACCAACCACTCCGTTTCGGGAGAGAACAAAGGAGGCGTAGAAAAATGCATTTTACTGTCATCCTGTCGCCAGCTCTCGCAGCTCGAGCTCCTCAAATATAGAGAACATTTGCGCAGCTGCTTTCGTTGCGCAGAGCACAGCCTGCCCTCATTGCTGTGGCAACTAGCGCAAACAACTGCGGCCTAAGCGTTGTCATATATCTCACCATTGTTTCGCCTAAGATAGGTCATTGCTACTGTCAAGCAACGCAGCGTCACCGCTTCCCAGATCGGAGAGCGAGAGCGGTGCTACTGGGGCGGGCGCTTGGATGCTTGCTTGCCTGCTTTCTAATTTGTTGACTGCATTCAATAGTCAATAAGATTGCTGGGAGGTGGAGCCAAACCTCCATTTCAAAGTGTCCCTCAAGAGGAGCTTCGCGCTGGAAGGAGACCGTTTGTTGTACACTATTTCATTTGGCCATATCTGTAAAAAAAAAAATTAAGCCTATGCAAAAATATCTAGCTTATTAAGAACCTGTCAATTCGGCCGCGTGCAAAGTATATACCGACGGCCTAAACACACGCTACTAATCAGCAAGTATATTGGGCATGTGCGCTTAGGCAAATAGCAGAATATCGAAGCGCATTTACGACATTTCCTAAGGGAAATAGGGAGCACCCAAGAAGAACAAAGTCTAATTCCGATAGCTCACAGTCAGGAGAGATTTTCGGGAAAGATACCTTAGCCCTGTGGCAAAGGTTTGAAGAAACTAAAGTTAGCAAACCCCCTCCTCGTGACTGGCGATTTAGATGAAATGAACGATAATTTTTAAAATGAAAACATTTGTCGGCTTAAAGCCACGTTTGTTTAAGAATTACGACATCCGGAATAAGCTGGAAAGAAATACAGCATAAATCTGTTGAAGCTGTAAGAATAGAGCGACGTATTCAATGTAGAACTCCAAACGACGCTATGGTTGCGAAAGAAGAGCAGCAGTAACTGCCTGCTCTAAAATGGTGTCATTTAGCTTAGTGCCAAGCTCCTTCTTCTTTGATTTAGCCTGCGGACGCGGAGAAGTAGACGAATGAGACATCGGGGACCCGCTGCGCTTGAGAACCCGCGGTTCAGGCTCCATCATCTCAGAATCATGGATAATTCCAGCGCCACTAGAAGTACCCGAGGGAAGTACAGTGCTGGGGCAGTAATTCGTTCCTGGGCCTGGAATGCTTCAGATAGTGTAGAACGGGTAAGAGGAGAGGGAATTACTGTCGATAGAGAGGCCAAACCTGTCTCCGTGGCAATAGTAAGCAGGGTTGCAAGAACGTTAGTAAGGCATTCCGAAAGATGTGCAGCAATCCTCTCAACCATATTAGTCATGGACGCCTCCACAGCAGACACAATTGCCTCAGACAGCGCGAGTATAACATGACTCCTTGACGAGTGGTCACACCTGCATAACCGTAGGCCCGTTCCTTAACCTCCAATATAGCGTCTCGGCGCGAACAGCGTTTTCTGTCAATAATTTCTAGAATTTGAATCTCCTGCGCTCGAGGAGGACAGTTGGAAACGTTAGCACCGTTGGCACCACAGCAACGGCAGCTCATCTCGTTCTGCTCAGAGCAGGTGCTCCTAGCATGACCATCCCCACAGTTAGAACAGCGCAAGGTGGATTTGCAATCGCCGGAGCTATGGCAATAGCGCCAGCAGTTGATGCACTGCAGAGGCCCAGACGATAGTTGGACATACACTACGACAGCGTTGTGTCTGTGTCTCTTCTCATTTCCTTTGTGACGGAACAGCGCAAAACACCGGGACAGGAGACAAGCGCTGCTCTTGTCTCTTGCAGCGCTTGTCTCTTGTCCCGGTGTTTTGCGCTGTTCCGTCACAAATGAATAACCAACATGCCCAAGCTGCTGTTCTCATTTCCGTCGTAAGTAAAAAATTAGAAGTTGCCTTGCAAAGGGCAAGTAATAGAGTGACAGCCACTGCTGGGAAAGTATATTAAAAGGGAAGTTGGTACATTATCACTGCTCTGCTAACGTTTTATATAAAAAAATAAACAGTCACCTCATTGAAGCGTGCGGCACCTGGCTTTTGTACTGAAATATTTAATGCAGAAACATTATTGTCTTTTTTTGTTATTTTCCTTAGCACTGATATAACTTGGCACAGAATAAACATTTGCGAAAGAAGCTCAACTATAACGCCCTGTTTGCATGGGTGGAGAGTGTAAGGAGATAGCGCCACCCAGCGTCATTTGTGAGGAGAAGAAGAAAAAGCACGAGGAGCGCGTGCGGAGGGGAACGCCGGGACAGGTAGAAGAGGACTACGTGGCAGAGAAGAGAAGAGCGCGGTGAGCGACGGACGTGGACGAGTTCTGCTGGCTCCCCGAGTTCCGGGCTTGGGCCTTAGCCGCAGACGTCCGGGCCACCAGACCTGGACATCCATCGTCGAGAGCCTCAACCACCAGACCCAGGCGCCACTCTTCTCCTTCCATCCGTCAGCTGCTCCACACAGGCCGCCTCTGGCGCCTACGTGCCCTTTCCGGGATACCAGACCTGGGAACCGTGCCGGGAGCCCACGGACGCTGACGCTGCGGTAGCGTTAAAGGCCAACGTAGAAATGCCGGCAACAGTGCATCGACACTGGAACGCCAAGAGACTCCTTGACTGCCCGACGCCCAGCCAGTCCTCCCCGCTCGACGCTTGTTTGAGAGACAAGTAGTGTGACTTTCCTCTTTGACTTTCTTTTTTCCTGGATTTTGTTCGGTTCCCCCGTGTGTGTTTTTCCATGTGTCGCCGCGTTGCCCTCTTGTTTCTTTCCTTTTTTCAAAGCCCATACTGAAATTGGTTTCCTTTCCGATAAAAGCCGCCTCGTTTACTGTTTATACCTTTGTGTTTGTTTAAAATAAGACCTGCAATCTCACACAATCCTCACAGAGAGTGCACAGCGCAGAGAGCGAGCAAGTCAGGCATTATTTTGCTGCTTCACTTGAACGTTACGAAGGCAGAGAAGAGCGAAGTGCCAGCCAGTTGTGTACCACCATTCAGAACGTCCTGAAGACGTTGCGCAGACTATTCTGGCACATTCGTCTTCTAAATTACCAGGAAGTCAGAAAGACCAAATAGGAAAGTGAAATTATTCCCTAGTTGTTTAAAGCGAAACACGGGCATACTGGGTTTGTCACCGCTCAGGTTCTTAAATATCTGCTATAAAGATCGAACGCTTCCGAGATCAGATTGCCATTAGATATAAAAAAACCTCGTCTAATTAGACTCATTCAGACGACAACCGCGGTAAAAAGCCTTAGGCGCGGTAGGTGCCTTCTTTGTTGGTCCACGAACTCCAGAAAACTGAATTTATCCACCAGGCCGTGGCCATAAAAAAAAAACCGCTCTCGCGAAAAAGTCTTGCTGCCTCTTGCGGTCACAACTACATGGCAGAATCCTCAAAAAGTACATACCATGTACCGGACACATATCTATATCAAGGTGTTGTCGCCCCTGGAGACTTTACGGATAAAACAAAGGGGAAGCACGGAAACGCATTGCTGCCTCTTCATCACATTCTGCTTAAGATGCGGGCTCTAAAAACGTATGCCACTTCTAAAGGGTGCAAAAAAAAAACTAAGGCTGAGAGAGCAAATGCCCACCAGGAGAACGTCCAGGACACACTCTGCCCCTGCGCAGCCTGTGCTCTTACAATTTCCTTGGTGATTTTTTTCGTCGCGCGTCTTCTTTCTCCTCCTTCGGATAGCCTCTTTTTTTAAAGAATATAGCAGTGAGCCGCCAGTATACAGTACTGTAGGCTAGTTGAGAGACAAAAATATAGGAGCAAATGATAAAATCACACAATGTCAAACCCAGAAGACAATTGCAAACAAAATAATTCAAGCAATGAACACATTACGGCAAAACACGACAAGAAACAGAGCGAAAAAAACTTTCCTCAGTTGACATGGTACGCATAGGACGTGGCAGCCCCTGCCATTCGCAAATTCTGTGTGGCAAGAAAGAAAATTAGTCAGCATTAGTCCTGCAGTTTACCGTTAAAACAGTACTCTCATGTATGTTTCAGGTGCGGCATACCATGTGTTGTATATCATGTCGCTATGAAATTTCAGTTTCGTCTGTTGGGTACTATGCTGAACAGAATATGCAATGTGGACGCTTGCGGCGCGATTTTAGCGCATTAAATCCAGAACGGCTGAAGCCTAGACCTATCTACCCTACGCGTGGTATATGAACTGTATTGCTTTTTTTTTTTAGAACCTCTTAGTAGTGCTTATTTCTATTTGGGGTGCTGGCCTTAGACAATGTCGGCGTATTGTAAGAGTGGCTGCATGAGAGATGTGCATGCTACGAATTTATTCTTGTTCTTTAAGTACTTAGCGGGTGTATCAATAGCCAGACAGTATCGGACACTGCCGACACAACGGACTTGATCTGTACGCCTCAGTTACACGGAGATGGTTTGTTCTATGTTTGTGGGTGTTTAACAGCCCTAAGCGGCTCAGGCTGTGTGAGAGGCCGTAGTGAAGGGCTCCGGAATTTTCACTCGGCTGGGGTTATTTAACCTACACTGACATCATAGAGTACACGGCGGACGGTAGAATTTCGCCTCTGTCGAAAATCGACTTCCGCGGCCGGTGTCGTACGCGCGTCTTCTGGGTAAGCAGCCGAGAACTTTAACCACTGAGCCACCGCGGTGGCTCCAGCCGCAGAGAGATGTTTTAGCTGATTATCTAGAGTAATCAAAAGGCAGTTAATTTGGTATGTGTGTTAGAGTTGTTTTGTTTTCAATGCACGGTCATTTTTGTGCATTTGGAGTGTTGTATGACTATTTTCCAAGTGTCCAAACTATTAGACATAGCAGATAGTAGGACGCTTAAGTGTGACTGATCTTGTGTCGATGTAAGCTTAGGTATATATCGCAGTCGTTGTCTAACAACCGGCCACGTACACGGAAACCGAAAGACGTGTCATTAAAATAAATAATGTGGAGAAGCGGACTTAGGAAGGATGGTTAGAGGATTCCTGAACATGACTGTTACTGTTGAGGAGTTAGAATGAGATGAGAATGAGGAGTTAGAATGAGCTGGTGTCACTGTGATCTGCCGGAATGTAACTTTGCAACTTGCCTGTTATTTACCAACAGCTGAAGTTTTAACAGTACGTCAGGATGCAATAACAGCGCAAACGCTGCTTGAAGAAAAAAAATATTGGTCTTAGTGTAGGGCATGACCTAGTGTCATCATTATTTCATTTGCGATATGAATTAGCTTCGTGGCTGCCGATAGACCTCTCCGAAACTGATGCTGACTTGCCAGAAAAAATCCCTGCCCTGAAAAAACGAGCCTATATGCTTGAAAAAAAAAGACTTCGACCAGTTAAGTGCGAATACATAGGGCGGTTTTGTGAATGAAGATGTGGAGGCTGTCGGTCTCGAAGGACGCGTGAGTGGCATATTGCAGTCCATATACTATGCACTGCCTAGCGGCGGGCGTGCGCCACAAGATGTTGCAAACCGAGATTCACGTAATTGTAGGAGGCGACGTCCTCGTTTTGTGCTTGGCGCCGTGATCGCATACGCACGTTCTTCGCATGATGCGCACTGTGGAGTGGGGTGAGAGCGGCTACGAGGGCTGCTGTCAAAGCCGACCAGGTGGAGCAGTTCCGACCCTCGTATTGGTGCCAAGCCTGAGCGGCACCGCGGAGACTGTCTTACGTTATGGGCCGAGTGGTCTCAGAAGACCAGGCAGAGCGCCGGGGAGCCGTTTCGATGGCCTCCGCCACTGCACTGGGTCCTTAGAAAAGCCGCCGTATTCCGGCAACGACGCTGAACGAGTGGAAGACACTGCGGGGCAGCCAGGCTTTCAGAGTTCGTGAGGTCGCGCAGCTGCTGTCAGATAGCGCACATGAATTCGGGTAGAAGGGCAGGCACTGAATCCGCCACGACAACCACCTAGGAGACACTGACGCCGTCCGCGTAAGAAAGGGAGGGGGCAGGGGCGGTGCACCGAACTTCTCGGCCGCTGCGAAGGACGATAGGAGGGGAAATTGCCGTCGGGTCGGGGTCGCCGTTCGTCGACAGTGCCACTGTAAGGGCCTCAAGCTCAAGAACAGCCCTTAGTTTGAACGCCTAGCTTTTTCAGTCTCCAGCTCTTCTTCTTCTTCATCGTCTTCGTACCGCTTGGCAACAGCATATATTTTATGCGATTTTCGTGGCGCTAAGCTTGCCACCCAATTAATGAGCCTTTTTTCAATTGTGAGGCACTAACACGCTGATCTGGAAGCGCCGTGACAAGGCATATAACTTTCCACCATGCTAGCGGTTCTTGCGCGTGTTGTGGCAGATTACGAATGGCCGCTGGCGGCTTTAAATTGCATGCAGACGTGAGCGTAAAAATTCGGATTCTTGAGGAAGCTAATTCCTACTCGTTGCTCTCGGTGCAACGAAGTTCTCTCAGCTTGCGAGCAAAATGTTCACTCAATTAGCCATTTGAGGTTCACGCCAGGCTTTCCTTTATGACCCCCACCAGTGTCCGTGCTCTCATCCTACCCACGTAAAATTCTCCTGCTTTAAAAAACGGCACCTATGTTAGGATGGCAAAGAAGCATGTAAAACTTTCCTTGGCGTAACCTTGCACCATCGACTACATTATGCTTACAGAGTGAAGGAAGGATATTTACGAGGCTACGTTCTTCATTCTGAGCAGACGAATGAGGTTATTGCTGGTAGCCAGCATCATGCCTCGCCATAGCATGGTTATAAAGGAATAAGTGCCGCCTGTGTTAAATACCTGGAGGCCTAGCAGCCTTGTGCGTGCTGAGGAAGGCAAGCTCGCAAGCACCGCACGCCGCAATCCCTAAGTGCACAAGCGCAGGCAGTTGCAGTTGCCTCGCCTATTGTGTTTCGTTCATTTTTTTGCTCCTAGGGCTGTTACCGCACGCACGATAAAGCGACGCCATTGCATGCAAACCTCATTCGGACCAGCTCTTTTGGGCCTTGTCTGATCGCTTGGAGCGATATAATCTTGTTCCGCAGCCGAGCGCGATCGGAGGAAACAGTATTTGTGTGCACCTTGTTTTGGCTGCCATGTATGAGTAACTTTGATCAGAAAAGTTAGGCACCTCTTTTGAGAGTGACTAGGTTTTTGAAACGACACACTCTAAAACTTTGAATTCTTGGCAAAATACAGATGCGTCTCATTCTTCTGCGCATCGGGGTAATGTTTCTTGTCTAGCCCTTGGCGAAGCCAGTAACTAACCTATGGCCACAATATTACACCAATACACTGTATCTAAGCCATCCGACATTGTAAAATAATAAATTACAGAACTGCTATCTTTCTCAAGGAAATTTAATAACATTATATTATTTGGCTCACGTTTCAATCCCAACTCATGTTTCGTAATTGAACGGGCATAACATAATTGAAAACCAAAACCCGGCTACGATCAGCCCCACCGTAATTAGCGTCCTAATATATGTCGATTAAACATTTCTTCACTAAGAAGTGGTACTGTTGCCATAATGGAGACGTCGCTGAGCTGGGCATAATGGTCCGCATACTGCGAATTTATTTTTTTTTTTGCGAAATCTACGGTCCGAAATTGCGTGACCGAGGGACGGATTGTACGCACTGAGTTCCGGACTCTTGCTGCAGCCAGTATGCATGGAGTTTCAAGTGTGAAAAAAATAATAAAATAAATTCTTATGCAAATTGTTTCAACTAACGCAATGTTTTAAGTGTGCCTTCTTTAACGGCTCACTCACGACGGCTATACGCTAACCCGAAGGAAGCTCCAGATTAGCTTAGCTGCTTTACTTTAGTTAACCTGCGTAGCTAGCACCCTAACGCAATCGAAACCTCAAGATCGGTTTGCTGCTTTTAATGCTAGTAAGCTGCCATGCACGTGAGTCTGGAAGGCGTGGGAGGTGCGTTGCGCAATCGCCGTTGAACTTCACTTGCCTCCTACTTCTAACCTTGAAATTGTCTTTTTAAGCGTCTGTTACTTTGATGTGTGTTTGCAGCAATTATCGCAACAAAGCGTCACTAGATTGACACATGTAAATAGGAAGGAGCTATCAGCGATGGTTTGAGCTCTTGAACAACTTATTTTTTAAGCATGAAATGCTTTTAGCTCCCGTTGTCGGCAGTGTGGTGACGTCACGCCGAGACCGAGAGCCATCATCCGGGCACTGAAATCCACTCATCCGGGCTCTGAAACGAGAACATCCGGGCACCGTACGAGACTCAACGTGATTTAACGAGACTCTCTAGGCCCTCCTACGCGACCGGCATGCAAGCGCCGGTTGGTCTCCAAACGAGACAAAAAATAACTGCTGCCAGTGCCTTCTCAATGTTTATCAAGATATCAGTGGAGCTGTGGGTTTGATAATGCACGGAATTATAATTTCCGATTTCTAATAACGCGTGCAAAAAGCACATAAATGCCACGTTACACTTAGTTGTCATACGTGATCTCTTAGGGGCTTCGCGCATCGAAGCAAAGGCGCGCAGGCGCACAGGGGCCCGGGGGAGAAGCGCTGCGTTCAAAGGGCAAGGCATCGCGCCGAACGGGTGGTGGCGTTCCTCCCTTCCTTTACGGTGCGGTTCGGGTGTCCACCGAGATGGCAGAGAATTACTGCGCCATTTCTTTTCCTCAAAAAACCTTGCGTTCAAATGGCAAGGCATCGCGCTTAAGGGGTGGTGGCGTTCCTCCCTTCCTGTACGGTGCGGTTCGGGTGTCCACCGAGATGACATTGGGCCCGTAAACATTTCATGCTTACTCTACTCTCGTTTACGGGAGAGGCAGAGATTTTTTTTTTTTCAGTTTCGCCGCTGCGAGAACAGAGGCACCGACAGGATGCGCTAACTGAGCTGTTTGCGGCTTTGCGCAAATCCGTCTGAGAGTGACATGCGTAATTTCTACTAGTTGAAGTATTTGCTTTTGTGACATACTTTATAATTAATGGAGGATTGGTTCTTGGGCTTGGTTAGACGTGCGGTTGCGTTAAGGTCTCCGGGTAGTACAATAGCTTGCGTCGTAGTCGGCGTTGCTGTCCATGTGCGAATATTCTACGCAATATCCAGGAAGTAGTAACCTAAGGGGAAGGTGAACCACCTTGGTGACATAGTCTTGTGACGTCATGTTAACTTACCACCCGATTGTGAGCAAATTGCCCACTGCAACAGGTAGCAATTAAATTAAGATTAGTCACGAGAAGTTGCTCTGAGAAAGCAAACCGGGTCCCACAAGCCCAATCTGTGGCAGCACCTGCAGGGCTCAGGCGCTTTGCTTATCCGCTGCACCTCTGCGTCGGGAGGCGTATATGGAGGACTTCCAGAAATTAATGAATGCAAATTAGATAATTGGCAATTTGTCATATATTGACATTACACCATTAACTCTATTGCATCATACCCTTAAGGTGGATCTTAAATGTCCCAGTCTGTTTTTATTTTCTGCAATATAGACTTCCACTGGCTTTCACGCCTTCTTTTTGTCACTGCGGCATGTATTGTTTTAATTTTGCAGTTTCACTGCTTATGATTGCTTGAACACCAGAGCAATTATGTTTTCTTAAAACCTCTCCGTTGTCTCTCCCCTGAGGGCGCAAATGTGATAAATGTTCCCTTGTTAAAACGCGCACGACTGTCTGCTAGTAAGAAACTCGATTGTCACGTCTGCAACAGCAGTAATGACCATCATCATTTTCATGGTCAGCCGCCACGCCCTTCGCTGCGCGAACTGGTGGCCGCTGCAGTGAGTATCCTACCCAGGGATACCCCTGCCCCCAGGGACGCCCATCTTATCGCTTTTTCTACCACCGAAATACCAACCAGTGCTACAGGTTTCCCTTCTACGGATGCGGGGCAGGACGGAACAATTTCCGGTCCTACGCGAGCTGCCACAGGCAGTGTGTGCGCGGTGAGTCATGAGAACTATATCACAACCACACTTAATTGCATATTGGAGGTCAATATAATGACCTCCCGACCTTTATTGAAGGGCGATTTAGCAGCGACCAATCATGCCAGAGATAATAATCAAAGACGTTTTTCTATCTTCGGGATCACGCTGTTTGTTTACCTCAGCGATTTGAGTAAGACCTCTTGGAACTGGTCGCAAGTGGATTCGGTAGAATAATCACAGACTGCAAGCATGCTTTCTATAACCATTACTCAGTACCCTGGAATGCAGTTGTTTTATCGTAGAGTATAAATCGCCCTGTTTCGGCAGTTTTTAGTGGCATTTGGCGTGTTCGTTCCTTTCAGGAAAAGAAATAAACACCGTAGTGAAAGCTTCCCCTCTCCTGCCCCCAGTGCCTTCAGTATTTGAACGTTGCCTGTTTCAAAGCCCATCATGTTAAGAAAAGAAAAAAGGCGACAATCTCTAGAGCAATCTCTAGTTCACAAAATTATACTGTGTGCGTGTGATAAAAGTTTCTGATAGACTTTCTCTGTGGCAGAGAGCGTCGGCCGGCAATTTTTGCTTAAGAAGATTGCTATCATGTTTTCTTGGTTCCAGAGCACGACGTTGCATTGATGAAACTGTCTAATGAGCGTCCGATAACAGCAGCAGGCACACTTTGCAGTGTGGACATATAGCGCTCCCAATGCGTCGGGGCTCGATGCAGTACTCCTTGTCAGTTCTTGGTGCGCGGGAAAAAAAACGAACGATTGTTTGTGAAATCGGAGATTGTGTTGTGTGGTGACCATTTTCACGCAAAAATTTCCATTTTTAACTCTAACAACCAAAATAATTCACGAAAACACACTGTAACTGCCAAATTTACTTAATTATCACAACTTTTTACCTGTAATACATACTGAGATTGTATATTTATTAATTGCTGTTTCAATAGAATTAGCGCGAAAATTTTAAAAGTAGAAAGCTGCTTTTGAGGGCGACTATCTGTTAGTGCATGGCATACATACTAACAAGTTAGAACGTACAGAAATTCGCCGCACTTACTTTATCCGGTACGAAGTAGCACACTGCAAATTGCTTGAATTTGCTTCGTCCAAACACAGGCAAGGTTTCAGTATTAATAGTTAACGTGCTCTAACCACCGCGTCAGAAGCGTCGTCCTCGCCGTTGCTCTGGCCGTCATCTGAAATCGCCTCTAGCGGATGTCTGAGTCACTGTCGCAAAGAAATTCTAGAGCTGCAGCAGCGCTGTTGTTGGAACTGCTCCAAGAAATAGCGCTTTTTTCTCCGGTCATCAACGCCACTGGCATTCTTCCCGAGTGACGGCATTATGGATTGAGCGTTGCCAGGCTTAAAATTAGCTCTAGAAGGCATGAAACGCGTTTTTCTTGGGTAACTACGGTCCTCTAGTTTTGAAAATATCAATTTACGCAGTTGGCCGTCGTAGCTCCTCTTTGGCAATATCGAGCCAATATCGCAATACCGCGGTCATGAGATGCACGAGTGTGATTCGTCATTGCCGATATTCGTAGTTCCGATAATGACTAAAGATTCGAGTTGGCTGTTAAAGGTTTAAGTAGCTATCGTACAAATGGGTACCTTCAAAATTTCTGTCTGGACGAATTTTGTTCCTCACGGACGTTTACAGTTTGATCTGATTTAGAAGTAAGTTGGCTCCTATTGCTTAGTTTAAGTTAACAATAACTATATGATTCCTCAAAGCCCATTATACGTTGATTCCTGTAATAGTAAAGACACCGTAGTGCAAGGGAATAATAAAATTTACTCTGAGACATCACTGCGCAGTCTGCCCGTAGCAAAGAAAATTATATCGGAAAGGCCTTATCACGTGGTTATCGTGCATTCGGTAGCATTAGAATATCAAAATCCTCGTGTTGGTATTATGCTTGGAAAAGTCAGCACTAGCCACGGCAACCCAAAAGAAATTTGAATTTCGCTAATCGGGATTCAGAAAGCAAAGTGGTGAAATTGGGTTCTCAAAGGTTGTAATGTTTACTTGGCTACGGTAGAAAAATGCGCCACTTATAGGCTGACGTTAATGGGCGGGTTGACTTCGCAGTGCGGTCTGTTTGCTACAGTTTGATTCAAAAGGGAGGCTCTATTCTTTTGGACGGCGTTGACCGTTATCACCGGAATTGTAGGCACATCAAGAGCAGGTGATTGTACAAGAAAAAAACAGCTTACTCTATTGTGTTCACCATCCCTATCACACTAGGGACTTCGGCAACTTTTTAAAACATGTTCATGTTCTCCCAGCTATCTTCCTGCACATTCACTGTTGACAATGTTCAACATGAAGAACATTACGTTTTGTTTTCATGGTTGACATTGAAATCTTTTGACGCTCAGATCGTGCGAGTTTTTTGCACACTGATGCTAGATTTTGTTATTACATTGAATTTCAACTGTGGCGTTATTCCTGGCGACAGGGTCGGAGGACGTTCTGTGCGAAAAGTTGGACAAGTGCGTAGCCGGCGCGTTAACCAAAGTTGGTACTGCCTTTTGCCTCGGTGCCCTGTTTCCTCTGGCGCTGTTCAAAAGGCGCGCGTTGCCCATCCTGTTCGTCTTTGGTTGCGGATTCAAAATGGGCTACAACAACTGCCAGCACACTTTCAACGAACCCGCCGTGCTGCGCAGCTTCCCGCTAAAGGCAATACATAAGGATACAGTGCCTCAGCTGACACCTCAAGTTGATCGTTTGCTGTTTGTGTAGCATATGGATTATGAAACTCTACTACCTTGTTTCAATACTAAATGATGACGGCCTCAAGGGGGCTTTTACCGCACAAGGCGGATTTAGCGTTGGCTGTAGGCGGAACAAATCACTGGCCCGTCAGTACAACTCTTTGGTCCAAAACCCTTTTCCCAAGCATCTCATCCTAGAAGAATCGAGCACCAGGACAGGGAAAATCTTGTATTTATTAGAAAATCGGTGGGTACTCGGTGACATGGCAGATCGAACCCAACACCTCCCGAATGCGAGGCGGATACTCTACCACAAGATAATCCCTTCCGGTCGAAGGGCATCGAAGATCATCACAGACTCGTTATGGCTGTGTTTAGTGCCGCTAGGAGCCGCTTGTCCCTCCAAGAAGGTTACACGGTGCTAGGAGCGTCGCACGTATTTAATAGGCTAGAGACTCGTTTGTTGCCGGAATTAGCGAGAGAAATCACTCCACCAACTAAGAATGGTCATTCCCCACCATCCGCTGAATGTAAAGAAAGGCCTCTCAATATTTCGGCTCTTCCTTTTTTGACCTACATTATTTTTGACCTATGAATAAACTATGCCCTGAATAGATGATCATAATCATCATCATAACTCTAAGTAACGAAACTTTTCCGACGGACAGAAGCTATAGAAGATTTTAAAAGCAGCGTCCTAATAAGGCTTTTCTTTTGCACCTCCAACATTCCAACCGAATGTAATATTTTATTCTACGTTAACTTTGCCAAACGTTGAACGGATAATGCAGGATTTAATGTTATGCATGAAGTCTTAACAGCCATTTTCGCTCTCTAGATTGCGGATGGTAAAAACAAAATTAACGAGTCCTGTGGTTTCTCTTTCAGGCTGAAAAATACAAAGCAACAGCTGCGTCTATTGAAAACTGCCTTAGGTGAACTACACTTCTTCGTATGTCTTCTCTGTGAGCGCGGTTAAAAATAAAATCGTTGTCAAAATGCATCAATGACATTGCCTTACTATTTCTCTATTGCACACCTGGCAGTAATGTGATTTCAGAGGCTTGGAGGGCGAAAGATTCCGTACCGATGCACACTATGGTACCAGAAACATTATATTTAGAAACACCGTGAAGCTACAGGGAGTAGCAATAGTGTCACGGGTTAGGCGCTGACTTACAGCGAAATCTTTCACAATCATAAAAGAAATATTCCTGGGTGAGAACTCACTTGCCAGACGAAAAGTACCAACCACAAAATTACAAACTGTTAGTGTATCAACTCGAAAATTTGTTGATGTGCCCAAGATAAGCAATTCTTGCTTCTCAGAGCTTCAAAAAGACACCTGACCCACGTGGTCACGTTATGAACACGATTCTGTATTTCCTGATAAGGTCCCTCTTTTAGAAGCTGCGCACCTTGCTATTGCTAGGGGCTTGACGCTCCACCAGGTGTTCCGAAATATTGTCGTTGAGCTGGTTAGGCTAGAGATGTGCAGAAGAATTAGAAGGGCGGTAAAGAGGCGGATTAGTTGTGATTCTATTGAGAGGTAAATTGAGTTGCACTCAGCTGAATTCGATAACTTTGTTTCCCGACTTGATGCAGAAGAGAAAAGAACAAAGTTGCTTAAAGAGAGGGTAAGCATCTTGGAAACCAAATGAGATTCGAATGAAGTCTCACAACTAAAAGCTGAACTGAACCACCTTGAAGGACGAAGCCGGAAGCTTCACTTAGAAATTCATGGCATCCCTGAAGCTGAAGTTCTTCTCGATAAAATCATTGAATATGGTGCAACTGTGAGTCTCGAACGCCTCGTGACGCAAGATGTCACAGCTATTCACCGGCTACTGTCGAAACAAGACAAAACACCCGGCATCATCAATCGTTTTACCCGCCAGGAACAAAGGGACAAATGGCTTGCCAGGAGACGCACTTTGAGTGCTGGTAATAGTGATCACTATATTTTCACGTAGTGGTGACGCCAGTCTAGCGTAAAGGAAGACAGCGGTTGGGGCTTCCAAATGAAACTCTTTGTTAAGCTGACTTGCACTCACAAAGACCTCAATCACTCTTGAAACTTGGAAAAAACCACCTAGGCGCAAATGATTTCACAACGACAAAAGAGACAAGAAGACAACGGACAGGCGCCAAAGAGGTTTTTTCCAAGTTTCAAGATGCGATACCAAGTAGCCCGTCAACATGCCTTACTGAATCACTAGGCGGCTGCGAAGCAACAAGAGTGCTCGGTGGTTGTCGAACCGAATGCCTTCCGCTCTCAGCTCAGCTGCACTGAATTTAACGCTGATAGGGAACTCTCGAAGTACGCGCGCAAACTTACCACAATGTTTTGGAACAACGTGCAATCGGCTCTACCTGGATGCGATCAATCGAGATAAATCTGGTCGCCTCTTGCATAACAAAGCGCTTTAGCCGCAGGTAGTCGTCTTGAATGCCTGAAATTCATGTACGCTTTTGTCAATTCACCTCGTTTTTCCTCGCTAGATATTTATCTCACATATTAAAAACCGCCATCCACAAGGAGCGCCTATGTCCAAAATATTTAGCTCTTTTATGTCCGCGACAACTTATTTCAGTATAGCTTTTATCCTCATGCCATTTAACTTTGGAATTCCTTAGCAGGCGACATCCTATAATTCTCATTAGAAGTTTTCCTATAAGTTTTCTTAAGGTGTGGTAGATTAGTCTCGAAGTAAGGCGAAAACACATCATGGAGACAACAGAGGCACGGCTTCCACTTCGGGACGCGCAAAGTAGTGCCCATCATGCTTTCAAAAGTATCCGGAGCATTACAGGGGCTAAAAGGCATGACGTTCAATTAATACAGGCCGTCAGGCGTCGAGAAGGCGGTTTTTCGACGAGCTCCAGGTACCATGGGGTCCTGCCAGTACCCAGAGTGCAAATCGAGAGAAGAGTTGAGCACCCTGGAGAAAGTTCAAAGCGTCATCAATACGCGGGAAAGGGTAAGCGTCTTTCCGTGTGGTCTTATTCAGGCGGCAGTAATCAACGCAGGAACGAATAGAGCCATCTTTCTTCTTCACGAGGACCACGGGTGAAGCCCATGGACTGTGAGAGGCCTGAATCTTGCCGCTCTGAAGCATGGTGTCAAACGGTTCCTGCATAACATGGCGCTCACTACAGAGACACGGTATTGGTGCTGACGCAGAGCAGCATGGCTACCGGTGTCGACATGATGGGTAGCAGTTGACGTGCGGCTCAAAGAGGGTTAGTGGGAATCGAAGCAGGAACGACACTGATGAAGCAGAGCAAGAAGTTGAGTGCGTTGAGGTTTAGGAAGGGTTCCGATGATGGAGCGAAAGAAAGCGTCTGTAGTCGAACTGTCGAAAGCGGGAACCGGCGGGCTTAGTGTGTCTGCAGCGAGGCACTGCAGAATGTCGGTCTCATCCCGATAGAGAACAAAATCAGTAAGCTACACGGTAACGAGACCCTCACCGCGACGCACAGCGGAAGGGTACGCAAACAGAATCGCCACAAAAAACGCGGTAAGGCCAGCTGCTCGCGTTTGTTTGGCGTAAGGTAAGGGCAGTGACTTGGGCTGAAGAAATATGGGTGATGGCGTAAAAAGTACGATTCCGTCGAGAAGAATGTCACAAGTGATTGGTACATCAACCGCAGAGCACGCAACGTCGTCGGAAACTACGGCTTTGTGAGAAGCAGCAGAATCGGCAACGGTCAACGAGGAATCACTGAGCGCAAAGAACTCCTGTTCAGCACGAGCAAAATCGATGACAGCGTTATGGAGCGACAGGAACTCCCAACCCAAGATTGTGTTATGTCAAGGGAACACGTTTGCAAATTGGTAAATTAAGTTGCGCACCGAACGTCCAGTGTAACGACTAGTGTAGTGCACGTCGCTGAGGGCTCAATAGGCTGCGCTTGCCGTGCTGAGCGAGAATCCAGAAAGAGGTGTCACTTTTCACAGCGAGAGGCAAAATGTTGCGGCCATCACAGAAACTGCAGCACCTGTCTCGACGAGCTCTAGAAAAAAAACAACCTCCGCAAAAACTGCGGTTGTCGCGACAGAAAGGAAGCCTGTGACATTTCGCTGGCGGCGCAGTTCTCGCCGTAGGAACTGAGGCTTCTAAATTTCCTCTTGCGGTACAGTGGGGCGCCGCAGCCGGATGAACGATAATCTCACAGCTATCGTTACGGAGTGTGCCGCAGAAGTAGGTGGTAGGAGGTTCGAAAGGATAATGGAAAGCTATCTCAGGAGACTAAAGACCTGATGAAAAAACGCCAAATTACGAGGACGTCTAACTCTACAGAGAAAATAGAACTAGCGGGGCTATCAAAGTTAATAAATAAGAGCAAGGTAGCGGGCATAACGAAGTTTAAACGCGGAGAAAATCGAGCATACTCTAACGAACGGAGGTAGCCTAAAAGCAGTGAAGATTAAATTAGGTACAGGTAAAAACCAGATGTATGCGCTATGAGACAAAGAAGTCAATATCATTAGCAATATGGATAAGATAGTTAAAGTAGCCGAAGAATTTTACACAAATCAATACAGTAGCGAATATGATCGGAACTTTACTGAGAGAGGCAGTCGAACACAGCAATGGGACATCCCGCCAGTATCGAAGGAGGAAGTGAAGAAAGCCCTAGGAGCAATGCAAAGGTGAAAAGCGGCTGGTGAGGATCAGATAACAGCAGATTTCTTGAAGGACGGAGAAGAGATTGCGCGGGAAAAACTTGCCAACCTGTATAGGCGAAGCATTGTGACCTCGAGCGTACCACGAGTTAGGAAGAACGCTAACATTATCATAATTCATTTGAAAGGAGATGTCAAGGACTTGAAGAATTAATGACCGATTAGCTTACTGTCCGTTTCCTACAAGGTATTTACTAAGGTAATCGCTAATACAGTCAGGGAAATTATAGACTTCAGTCAACGAAACGATTACGTAGGCTTTTGTAAAGGATACTCGACAATAGAACATATTCGCGCTATCAACCAGGTGATGAGAAATGCGGAGAATATAACTAACCCCTACATATAGTTTTCATTGATTACGAGGAAGCATCTGACTCAGTGGAAACCTCGGCTGTCATACAGCCATTGGGGAATTAGGATGTCTAGGAAAGTTATGTGAAAATATTGGCAGATATTTATAACGACTGCACAGCTGCCATAGTCCTCTATCAAGTCAGCAATAAAATTTCCATAACGACAGGTGTCCGGCAGGGAGACGCGGTCTCAATAATGCTATTCGCCGCCTGTTTACAAGGTTTTCCGGGGCCTGAAATGGGAACAGTTGGCGATAAGAGTTAATGGAAAATATCTAAGTAATTTGCAATTCGCTGATGACATTGTCGTCCTATGTAACTAAGGACATGAACTGCAAAGCATGATTAATGATTTAGACAGGCAGATAAGAAGGATGGGCATAAATTAACGTGCAGAAAACCACAATAATTTTCAACAGTCTAGCAAGGAAACAGCAGCTCGCAATTGTTAGCGAGGTTCTAGAAGTAGGAAGAGAATATGTCTACTTAGGGCAGGTAGTGACCGCAGATCCGGATCATGAGGGGGAAATAACTAGAAGAATAAGAATGGGGTGGAGCGCATATGGCAGGTTCTCTCAGATCATGAATGGCTGTTTGCCAATATCCCCGAAGAGAAAAGTATACAACAGCTGTATCTTACCGGTACTCACCTATTGGGCAGAAACGTGGAGGCTAACGAAGAGGGTTAAGCGTAGGTTAAGGACAACGCAGTGAGCTATAGAAAGAAAAATGATAGGGATAACGTTAAGAGAGCGGATTCGGGCGGAGTGGGTGAGGGAAGAAACGCGGGCTAATGCGATTCTAGTCGAAATCAAGAGGAAGAAATGGGCTTGCGCAGGACAGCTAATGGGAAGGAAAGATAACCGGTGGTCTTTGAGGGTAACGGGGTGGATTTCAAGAGGAGGCAAACGTAGTAGGGGGCGGCAGGAAGAAAGTTAGCTGGATGAGATTAAGAAGTTTTTGGGGATACGGTGGCCGCAACTGGCGAAGGAGTGGTTAATTGGAGAGGCATGTGAAATGACTTTGCCCTGCAGTGGGCGCAGTCAGGCTGATAATTATGATGATCATGGTGATGGGGACCGGTGCATGGGAGGGAGGGAGCGGCAACGCGGTGATGGTGAGCGCAGGTTGGAGAAAGCGGAGCGATAATGTAGATGAGCACGTCTCTGGGCACCTTGGCTGTCGCTGAGCATTGAGTGTGAGGATGCCAGTAGCCGGCTGCTCGGGGAGGCAGTGGGGAAGCTCGCACCCAATGACGACAGAGCCGGGCCACATGGCCAGGCAATCCGCAAGAATAATAGATGGGACGATTGTCGCCTCTACGCCCGGGTTATTCGATTGATGGTAGTGGTCGGAAAAAAGGCCTCGTCGCTTGACGGTGATGATACACAGGACCTTAAGGCGTAGCGTAGTGCGAGCAGTAGACAGTCAGGTGGCCTTGGCCGTGCAACGGCTTCAGCGTAGGTGAGTGGGCAGTGACAGGGGCGGACTAGCCCAGCAGCAGCACTTGCTGCTGGGCTAGTTGACAAGGTTTTTAAAGTTCTTAGGTAGTTGATGATTTTATAATTGTTTTAACTAAAGAAGGTCTTTACAACCATAAGGAAGCAGTGGACAGTGTTTTATCTGCCTGTAGAGAGCATTTAAAATGTCTTGAGTTCGCACACGAACTACCCGATTATGATTAATTACAGTATTTAGACTTGAAAATTGAGTTGTGTGGGGATCGGGTCTTTGGGTCGTATTTTCCGCGGGCTAAGAAGGAGCTGCTACCTTTTGACTGCTGCCATTCCAAACCTGTGAAACGCGGGATTTCTTCGCTTTGCCTTGAATCGGCAGTTAAAAAATGATGCCGTCACAAAATGCGGGATGATTTGAATCACCAATTTGCTTGGTTTTTTTCAGCCGAGTTCCCCGCTCGCTCGTGATTGCGGTGGTTGAATGTCTCCTAAACAAGACAAAGAATGGTACTGGTAGAGCTAAACCAGAGGTCCGTCGAGAAGAGGTAAGTCCAGTGGTGGCGCCATACGTGGGTCGGGTGACCCATAATTTGAAAAAAAAAAGTTGCTAGCCGCCATGCTGTACGGTTCGCCTTTTCTGCACCGAGAAAGCTAGGTGGCTATTGCTTCCGTACCGATAAAGAGAACACCAAGGAACGAGGCTGCGGAACAAAACACAGGAGATCATTCGTGAAATGTGCTGAAGGGGTTTTCTATGAAATCGCCCTGTCTTGTAGGCACTCCTACATAGGTCAGACGAGCGGGTGCCTGAATGAGCGAACGAGGGAATATGAGGGAAACGTAGAGCAGTACATGGAAGGCACACATCTAACTAAAAGCATTAAGAAGTGCCCGTCCCACAATTGTGAGCCATGCTTCACTGATGTGCGCATTCTGGGCAAAAGCAATGATAGTAATGCCACGGAGTTGATAGAAGCGCTTTTTATCGAAAAGAAAGGCAACTTGTGCGTAAGCGACACATCAACTGTATTGTACAGGAGTGAAAAGAATTTCCTGGAGCACGCCTTATCATGTCGTTCCTCAGCTTTAGGTGACCCACCTGCGGATGTGACGATAAGCTATATAAGTACGTTTCATGCATGCAATAACACCAGTTGGAAGTTGGCGCTTCGTCCTGTCACCTACCTATGTGTCTTGTCTGTTATTTGTGCCTCAAAACTATTTAATTATGGATCTGCGCATTGACGCATGAGCACAGATTGACCACACCTTCGATGTAGCTGGTAAAGATCTCGCCCGACTGCTGCCAACGTTCGCGCAAGGGTTGCTCGGCACACAACTTTCGGACAGTAGGACGACCGAACACTTCAGAGAGATTCGTCTTGAAGGTGGCCTACGTGGAGAGATCTACTTCGTGGTTGCGATATCACAGGTTCGCAGCACCAGTCAAATAGAAGATGACATTGTCCAATTTTTTAGCGTCGTCCCACTTGTTACACGTGCTCACCCGTTCGTTTGATGTAAGCCTGTTTTCTGCATTCTGTTCGTCAGTCCCGCCGAAGAGGGCGGATTCCCGCTGGTGGAGGGAACCGGAAAATAGTAGTGCCGGGCCAACCTGCACAGCTTGATAAATGGCATCGGCAGGCATACCGGGGGTCGGTAGCGTGTGGCTGCGGATTTCCAGGACGTACGGGGACGGCAAACCGAAACTCCAACAAGTGTAAGCGTGGTTGATTTGGTGACACCGAGGACGACGGAAGCAGCGGTGAACCAGTGGTGGTCCGCCGTCGGTCAGCTTGAGCAGGATCCCGCTCGAAACGATGGCAGTGCGGCTGGGCTAATGCCCATCTTCTTCCATAAATAAATAATTAAATAAATAGCGAAATGAACAAAAGAAGTGAACGGGCAGCTTTGAAGAAGGAACAAATGAACGCTATAAAGAATCTGTGGCATTACTACCATCTCAAAGAAACATCTACACAATGCATTAAAACAAATAAGGTGATTAGAAAGAAATAAAACGGACTGTGCACAAATAATCACCAAGAGCAATAACACAGCGTCCTTCAGCGCGAATAAAAAGCCTTTAGACGGACAACATGGACAACTTCTGGTCGCATGTGGCGTCGCTGCGATGCAGTCATTACCACCCAGACTGCTTCGTCGTCCAGTTCCCCAGCGGTCCTCAAACCTTGTACGGGACTAGCGGCGCAAACGTTTTTCACTGAATCCGCGCCTGCAAATGGGTTCCTCGAACGTGGGTTTAGTGATGTGCGAGAGGGAGACTTGAGAGAAGATAATACAGCAAGGCTCGAACTTTCTGAGACTGATGCAATTTTAACAGTGCTACCGCTTTGAATAGCCGCGTTTCTATCATAACGGTTGCAGAGTCAGTACGACTCGCAATTGTGAACGCATGCTTCCAGCAGTGTTTTTTTTTTATCTGGCGCCCGACACAGCCTCCAAACACGTAGAACCATTAGCATCGTGTCCAGTTACCCATACAAAATCAAAGGCACTGCCCTTCTGTGCACACATGATTTCGCCTCTTGTATATCTGAAAGCATGTATGCAACAAATTGAAAATTGTGGCGTTCAACGCCCCGAAGTGACGCATCGGCTATAAGAGTGGCCGCAGGGGTAGGCTCCAGAATAATTTAGACCACATGGTCTTTTTCAGCACACGCTCAAGCCTCACAGCACTGCCGAGTTTTATATCCGCTCCGTCGCACTTAGGCCGCTGCGGTCGGGATCGAGCTCGCTACCTTGAAATCACCAGTCGAAAAATCACCATGTCGCCACGGCGGGCAAGCAAATGCGCGTGAAGAATGGTAGAAGATGCTGCTGTCAACGACAGTAGTGCTCTTTTATATTCGACGAAAGATGATCCAGTGTTCGGAATCGAAAATGTCTTGAAAACTTCTTAAGCAGCACAAATTGCAGTCCTTGAAAACCGGTCTTCCCTTCTACTAACTTGAGCTCAAAAATCTTCTGAACTCAGCGCATCAGTGTGTGCACGTCGGTGAGCACGTCGGGCGAACTACAGGTTAAGCATATTATTTTATAGATGATTGTGTTGAGCATGCGGGCAAGAGAGGCAGGATGACAGTCACTTCGTATTTTGGGGCCCACTGTGTGAAAATATGAACCTGCTCTTTTTGAAGGCATATACTGTTTATTACGTTTATTTTTACTGTTCTGTGTACTGCTACAACCTCATGCGCTTATTAAAACACCGCTCACTTTCAGAAAATCTCTGCGTTACTTGTAAGCAGCACCGCACCTATCACCGCCGCAGAGCTTTTACAGCGGAAAGTAATCAGAAAGCGTCGACGATATTAGCTTCGGGTGAAGACGAAAAAAACCTTAAAGGAGCTCTGAAAGGGGCTTTAAATAAAGGTTCGTTATTTCTGGGACGTTAAAGGACGCTGCTACACGAATGTCGTTCATCAAGAATTCTTTTAACCCGCTTTGTAGGGGCTGAGTTATCTGCAGTCGAACGTTGAATTTCTCCTCTTCGCTCTTTCCTGTGCTCTCGTTGCTTTTTACATGCTGAAATGTCTGTACTTTTCCGCCGGCCCCACGGTCGACTCAAGCCGGAATTCTCCGGGCAATGGAGTTTTCTAAGCAGCGGCCATGATAGCTGCGTAACGCCTGAAGTATCTAACCAAACGCCACCCCTGGTTAGAATTACGAGGAGTATGCGATGAAGGACGGCGCCAGTACAGAAAGTCGCCGGAAAAAATATCGCCAACTTTCTGGTTCGACACTGGGGTCACTGCTGCCTGTAGAATGAGTTGACGTAAGTGAAGCAGCGCGAAAGAAGAAGTCCGAAGGCAAAGCGAAGAAGGGACAGAAAAGATGTGGTAAGTTCTTCGCTTCGCCTTCGGGCTTATTTCGCGCTGCTTCACTTAAGTCAGAATGGGGTAGCCCAGCAAAAAGTTCTGCTTCTTTAGAATGAGTTATTTGGTTAAAGTGTTCAGGAAGAGAAAATGCAGTGATTGAGAGCTTATATACAATACCCAAAGGTTATTAAAGCCCCTTTATTACCTCGTATTCGGTGAGCCGGTTAAAAACCTCTTTTTTTTCTGATAAGTGGCAGACACGTCGACACCGGCGTGTGCTCTGTGTGTATTTTAACATGGCCGTACGGCCATGTTACCACCAGCCGACCTCTCCACCTTTTTCTCTCATTAAAAATCCTTACTCTCTCCCATGTTCAGTTAAGGTGTCCGGTTAGCCCCCTAGGTCACATGGCCTTGTGATGACATCTTAATCTTCCCTACACATTGTGAGAAAACTTACCACGTGGAAGGTGGCAGGAAAATTAATGAAATGTCGTGAGAGGTTGCTCGGGGAGAGCAATACAGGTCTCACAAACCCTACGGGTGGCAGCACCTACTTTCGTAGGGAAATGACGCATCGCTCAATAGCAGCTCCACGGCGCCAGGTGTAGAATTAGGACTCCGAGTGATCTATGAATGTGAAATTCAGAATGATCAATTCCGCTTATACGGGCAGTAGCCCATCAAAGCCTTCGCGTCATCCCCTTAAAGCAGAGCATAAGTGTCATATCCAATATTAATTCCATGCACAGTTTAACATTTGGTGGCCGCTATAACAAATAAGATGAAGGCACTAACCCATAGTAGTCACTATATGACAACACGGAATTCTTTATTATATGGATGACGAGAGTTAGCGTATAATTTCCGCGAAGCTGTTAAAAGGCTTGTGTCGATGTGTTTGAAATTCACTGTGCGTCCAGTGGAACGCTGTGTAAATGGTGCGAACAATTCATGTATTGCTATTTTTTTTATTGATGTGTCGGCATTAGACAGGGTACGTCGCGCAAAAACAGTGAAGTCGTAAAATGCTGCCCACGGGATTGTGAGAAAACTGCACCTCCTTGCAGGTCACCGCTAAGTTAATGATTGGCCACTGGTTGCTCCTCAAGAGCAACGTGTGTCACACAAGCCCCACCGATAGCAGCACCTGCCATCGCAGGCCAGTGGCGCATTGCTTAACCACATCACCGTCGTACCAGGAATGGTATGAGGGCTCCCAGAGATCAATGAATGTAAAGTAGAGAATGACCGATGTCGCGTCGTTTAAAGCAGAGGACGACTACAAAAATCCCAAGGACGAAAATCTGTTTCCGGTCATTGAGCGCAGTTCCTAAAGGCGACCGCTCAAACATTTCGTGCTGCCGCGAAAGCAAGCGCCATTCAGATTTCTTCAGTTTTCTTTTAGAATTTTTCAGGAGGACACAGGGGCGCAATAAAAGACCCGGACATAGAATTAGACAGGGACGAGCGGTATGAATACCTTCTTATTCACTGTAGCGCAAAGTTTTTTTTTTGTATTCGTGAAGCGTATGCTTGGCTTGAGTTGCTTTTCTTGTTTCTCGTTTAGCACAGAGTTCCTTTTAAGATTGGGCTAAGCGTTACGAAGACCGGTGCGCGTCAAAGGTGATTGTCCAGTTTTATTTTCAAATTTTGATAAATACCATCACACCCGTTATGAACGCTGTGGCGAGACATATATGGGGAATCTCCTTATGGAATGGTATATTCGTATTTGCATGCAATGCGCGTTTCTAGTGTCAAGTGCCATAGCCATCCCATATACGGCCTTACCCAGCTTTTGTCTTTCCTTTTCCGGTTTCAGTTGCAGAACGGGAGCCGTGCTCCTATTATTGATGTTCCACCCTTACATATATATTGAATGTTTATTACGATTGATACAGCCTAACAATGTTGCTGCACTGCACTGTGGTACAACCCAGAATTGTTACATATCCAAGCACTTATATGCAACTTGTCTAACCGATGACTCTGGATACCTCAGCAATACTGGGTGTCAAAATATAGGGGTTAAAACGTTCACGTAGCTGCAGTTTACTATTTCACTGATCAATATGGCTGATATAAATTCTTTCTCATCACAAACTATATATTGCCCAATGATGTTTAATTTTTCCTTCCAGCTATCCTGATGCAGAATCTCTCCACAATGTTTTCAGGGCGATAATTCGGTGTTGTTTTAGGCACAAAGAGAATTTGTGCCAGTTCAGTGAAAGTAGTATACAGGCCAACTAATCCGGCTTTTCGGCATTTGTTTTCGCAAACTGTGGTCTCTCCGACGACAATAAAATTATCTCGAAATTAGTTACTTGCACAATTTAACTTTTCAGATGCAAGATACCGTCCATCTCGGCGATGCACGACGCTAGAACGAATGCTACTGGCACAGGTTTTAAAGCCTAACATGAGAAATGGATTTCTTTTCAGTGCAAGAGCAGCGTTCAGCGACTGTTACACGCCAAGGTAACACTGTAGACAAAAAAAGAGACAGAAAACGCACCCCCCCCCCCCCCTCTCCAAGTTTCCATCAATGCTACTTTGCGGGGTGGGCACCACATGACAAATAACTTCTGCTACTTCTGGTGTCGAGACCACCGCAGCCGTCCTGTCTCTATGCCACAAGTGCTTTGCCAGGGGGCGTTCCTACGCAAAGTGGCATTGGACAGAACTTGTACGGGTGTCTTAATTCTGTCCGTTATAGTGCTTGATTTTCACATTGTTGCATTCGCGTTAAGGTCCGTCTTGATCTATGCGGCCACAGCATCTATTTGCTTCGCACTATGAATTGCTCTCGGTGCTCAAAAATACAACGAGAATAGCTATTTTGCGATGCTCCACAACTTTGTGGTGATTGTTTTTGATGCTACATCAACGTTAAGAATTTATTACTTATAACTAAAATAATGCACTAAAGATACTTCAACTGGCCAAGGACAGCGGAAAAAAAACGGCTTATCTTATTGTTCCTCTAGGTGCCTTTGCATTCTGCATATTTTATTTATCAAAACAATTACGCCAATATTAGCAACAGGCTACACACACTTGACGCTCCTTATTTCTGAGTAGCCAAATAAACAGCGTTGGCTTTGCGCCCTACGTAGCACAAGTTATATGCTGCTTTGTTAAAATCCTGGAAAATGCAACGTGTGCGCGTCGGCACAACCGGATGACACTTTCTCATTTTCTAGACGTCACGCGTGGAAATGGTTGCAGCAGTTTAACGTGCTCTATTGTTCTGGCAGCAACGGTATGTACCCGCAGATGTACCGTGAGCGTCAGTAAAATTCCGAAAAGAAGTTTCATTTGTGAACAGAAAAACAAAAAAAAATCACTTCTGCCTGAATCCTAACACGCCTGATTTTCACTGCTTATGCGCCTTAGGTAGAAGGGGGTAATAAAACCTTTTTTTAAAACACCAAGCGTCATTCCGTTTGTTTAGTTCTCAAAACAGATCAACCGTTTCTGAGTAAATAGAAGAGCGACGCCAATTTCTACCTAAATACTTCTAACAAAGCTCAGCGGCCGTCTGCTTTTTCTTGGAACACCTGTGCCCCAAACAGGTTATCGCTGCACTGGACTTCAAACTTGTCTATTGCGCTGCACTATTGTTTGTGACTCATCGATGCCTATTGAGCACCATCGATGACTATTGTTGCACTTTTGCCCTATACGGATATAGAGCAATTTCTCTTAATGCCCACTTTGCCGGTATTCCTTGTTTTTTAATGACAATGCAATGGATGTGTTAATTTTTGTGGGCGTCGTTCAATGACGTGTGCTGGCTCGCGTTGCAATAGCCGTGGATTGTGTTTAACGTTACCATATGCCAAGAATTCGTTACACCACAGCGTTAAGTAGACATTGGCAATATTGAAATTTTGAAACCTCTTATCTCTCTTCTTAAATGCCCGATACAAAACTCATATATATAATCACTCTAGAAGACCTCTTGAAGGAGAAAAAAATAACTGAAAAAATCGACAAGTATTTGCTTTTGATGTCGCCCATCCCCGGTGGGTTATACCTTCTGCCAAAATTACATAAGGAAAATAATGCAGGATGATCAATTATTTCCGGAATAGAAACCACGTCAGAAAAGAATTTCAGTTTTGTCGACAGCTTGATCAAAAACATTCCACCAACATTTCCTTCGTTTGTCAAAGACAAAACTCATTTTCTTTCTGTTATAATTGATCTGTTCATTCCAGAAAACAGCATACTCCTTAACCTCGATGTCGTGTCCCAGTACACCAACATACTCCACTCGGATGGGGCCAGGTCAGTCGTAAACGCTTACAGAGGTTCCCAAGTGGAAAGACCAGTGTATCGCACGACCCTTGAAATTAATACAATACATCTTTATTTCCAGAAGACAACTGGATGGTCTCTTGGGCTAAAAGCTACACAAAAGCTTGACGAGGCCCAAGAGACCAATACAAGGCAGCAGCGTAAAGAATAGAAACATAATAGATGAATAGTACATAGGAAGACAGTAATAGGGTAATAATAAAACATTACTGTGACAAGTAATAATGATGTCAATCGCATAAAGCAACCAGTAATGAACTGAAACCAAAATAAAACAACTGAAAAGCACATACGCGGAAACAACAAACAAAAATTAATGGATCACAACTGCACAAAATAGGAATGTAATTGTTTTTTGTTCAAGCCCACTGTGTGTCTGTATTTGTTTAGTATTGTAGGGAGGTTATGGGTAAGTGACTGATATTTATAAAATGTACGAAAATGAGGAACTGCCCACGCATCAACATTTCTTGTTTGCACGCTAATATTTCGTCGCTCTAAGGATGCCAAGGACGTTAGAAGGTTAGTAACTTCAGGGGAGGAAAAGTAGATTGAATGTAATAGGCGAAATTCATACAACTTGTCTACACTTATGATATTGAATGATTCAAATGCACTCTTTGTAGTTTCCATGGGCTCAATATTTGCTATGTAACGGATGATTTTTTTCTGTAAAACCAGGAGCTTAGTTAAATTGGTTTTGTTGGTTGTGCACCAAACTAGACTGCAGTATCTTAAATGAGAGTTAAACAAAGCATGATATACTTGAAGTTTTATCTTGGGTGGAAGTACTGTACGACAGCGCGATATAACTCCTGTAATCGAGAAAATTTTTTACGAAGGTGATCAATGTGAGCATCCCAGGTTAGATGCGAGGAAAAATGTACACCTAATATTTTATGGTTGTCAACGATTTAAATTTCTTGGTGCTCATAGGTTATAGTGTGATTTATTTCGACTAATTTGTTTTTAGTGCGGAATATAATAGCTTTAGTTTTAGTGCAATTGATTTGAAGTCTGTTTAACTTGGACCGTGTAGACAGCTTAGCTAAAAATTCATTACATTGCATGATTAAACCATCAGCATTAGGGCCAGAAATAAGAATAGTACTATCATCACCATATATCACTAGTTTTACTGTATTATCAATATTCACCAAGTCATTAACGTATGTATTGAACAACAGCGGACCTAACACACTTCCTTGGGGTACGCCACTCTTTATCGGAAAAAGGGATGAGCTGCAGTTTTTGAGAAACACTCTCTGAAACCTGTTGCTGAGGTAGGACTTCAGCAAAGCTAGACACGTGCCGCGTCTCCCGTAAGCTTGTATTTTGGATAGAAGAATGTTATGGTCCAGGCAGTCAAAAGCCGTGCTGAAATCTATGAAAACAGCCAACGAGAACAAATTACTTTCTATGTTTCGTAAAATATTTTCTTTTAACGTTAGTAAAGCAGTTTCCGTCGATCTGTCCTTCCTAAAACCGAACTGTGTATTTCTTATTATGTTTTGTTTGTCAAAGAAGTTAGTTATGCGAGCAAAAATGATCTTTTCTCGTGCCTTAGAAAATACAGGGAGGACTGAAATTGGGCGATAGTTTGTTGCCAAGTTTGGGTCGCCGCCCTTGAAGATTACAGAAACCCTAGCACATTTCATTTTTTCAGGAAAGACGCTGGAATCCAGTATTAAATTAAATATGTAAGCAAGTACGGATGTAAGTAGGGTCAATACATACTTTATCGGCATGATTTGAATGTTTTCAATATCAAGCGCCTTACTGTTTCGGAGCAACATGAAAGTGTTATAAATCTCCTGCTCATCAGTAGGCTGAAGGTATATTGTTTTCATTGTACTAGTGGAGATTCCAGTTGTATCTGGAGGATAGTCACAAGGATTTGCAATACTCACAAAATCATTGTTAAGGTAATCCGCAAGCGCTTTACCGCTCAATTCACCACCTTCATGTGTTAAAACATCCGGAAGGGAACTTTTACTTTTACGACCCAAAACAGTGTTTATTGCTTTCCATGCAGCATCCGGGCGTTGTCGAGCGCGATCTGCAAATAACTGCTCATAGTATAAAGATTTGGCTCTCCAAAGCTCAGCGTTTAGCATATTCCGCAATATTTTAAACTCCTTTAGAATTTCTTTTGAACGTGTACGCAGAAAGAATGAAAGTGACGATTTTTATTTTTGATCATTTGTACGTGTTCTCGAGTGACCCATGGTTTCTTAATCTTTTTTGTTGGCACGATAGTTTGCAAAGGGAAATGTTTAGCATAGATGCACACAAAACGATTTATGAATTCGTTATACGCGTCATTCGCATCCACATTTTTTAGCACGGCAGACCAATCTTGGTTCATGATTTCATTCTTGAACGAGATTAGCTTTCCTTCGGTAATGCGCTGAACAAAAAATGTTTCCCTTTTCACATTCCTGTCCAGTGAATCAATGCGATATGTTAAGAAAGTAGGACAGTGATCACTAACGTCGCAGGCAACTGTGCCTGCATTGTAATTTTCAGTGTCAAGAATCGTAACAATGAGATCTAGCAATGATGATGTAGAACATGTAATTCGAGTTGGCGTTTTAATCACATTTATGAAACCAGATGAAACCAGTTTTGTGCTAAAGTCATGAACACAGTTATTTTCCTCTAACATGTTTATGTTAAAATCATCATCACTGATGAGCCTAAGGTTGTTTTTACAAATAAATTCCAAGAAGTCTTCATTAAATTCTAAGAAGCGTGCAACATTCCCAGTTGGTGGACGATACAAGACAGAAATGATTTCTTGTTTATTTTTCAGCGTTAAGATTTCATAATCCACAGTGGTCTTACTGAATTCCGGCAAAATTTCACATTTCTTGTGCTTTGCAACTAGAATTGCGACGCCACCACCCCTGCTGTCTTTACGATTAAGAAAGAAGTTATTGTAACCATCTAGTTCCAACATTTTGCTACTGTTTGTATACCAAGTTTCCGACAGCATTAGGACAGAAAATTGAGAGCAAAATTTCTGTAATAAAAGGACAATGTCATCCTCTTTACAGTTCACTGAACGTGCATTGATATGCATAACTGATTCGCATGATAAATAATCAAACTTCACATCAGATGGCAGAGTAAGCTCCTGATAATCCATCTTTCAAGGCTTTGAAAACACGAAGCAGATAGCCAGATGAGCACGATGTCGGCAATCACACATTATCGGCACCACGAGCTGTATTGCCCGCTTGAGTAGAAAAAATCTTGGCGACAACGTCCTCACCTGTCACATGCACAGTGGGCGTGTTATCTGCCTGCTTGGCAAAGATTTTCCCGTTGTAGGACCACACCGATTTCCAGTTGCACTCATATTTTTTTTTTCACAGCCATTGCAAGTAGTTTCTTCAATGCGGGACAGAGGTGCTCATTGACATATATTGCATCTGATTTGTCTAGGCAGATGTCTTTGCTTGTAAGCCGTGTTTTTTTCGCCTTCTTCAGGACAATGTCTCGCTTCCTGCGGGATTTGAATTGGACGAGGATGTGCGATTTCCCAGCAGTTCGCGTCGGCACGCGATGGCAGACTTCAATGTCAGCTTCTTCTATCGGTTCTGAGATGGTGTTGCCAATTTTAGAGAGAACGTCACTCAGGGATTCGCCTTCAGTCTCTGCTATTCCTTGTATTTCAATATTACACTCCCTTGAATATTGTTCAGCATGAGTAAGCCTGCTTTCTGCATTTTGCAATTTACTTTCCAGAGATGCGCATCTGGCACACAACGCCTCATTATCTGTTGATAGTTGCACGTTTTTGGAAACCTCATCATCCAGTTGTTTTTAGATGTCCTCTATTGTCCCATGCGCGAACTCAAGGCTCTCGGTCAATTTTTTTGCTCGGTTTTTAGCTCACGAATTTCGTTTCGCAAATCTCTTTCCATCGCCTCTCGAAAGGCCTTCAGTTCAAGTTTTACTTCGTCTTTAGGTTTAACTAATTAAGCCCTCATTTCTTCCTTCAGCTTATTTAACTCTTTAGACATTTGAAAGCAAGGAGCCTTTCGGGTGCAACAAGATGATAATAAAGCACTGCAGCTTGAGACAACACACAAGCACAAGTCCAAATCAGGCAGCAGCGACGACACACAATACAGAAGATAAGTCAAGGAATCGATACGGCGATAACACTAACCTGTGACAAGAGCGTACAACTGTTAACACAGTGCGCACGGGGCACGTCGCTGCTGCCAAGTGAGGATAGCTGCGCTGATGTGGCTCCTTTTGTAGCTCCTGGCACTGGCGTACGGCAGCGCAGTAGTTCTGCGCAGCTGACGGTCACTCCTCCTGGTACAACTTGCGGAAAATCCGGCGTAACAATCTGAAGTCCGGCGCGGAGAGCTGGCTTGGTCCGGTGTGGGCGCTGAGTGCAGCCAAGCGGTTTGTGCCTGTGACAAGAGCGTACAACTGTTAACACAGTGCGCACGGGGCACGTCGCTGCTGCCAAGTTAGGCTAGCTGCTTTCGGTGCTGGAAATACTTCTGCGTTCGGTGCTGGAAAATAATAACTTTGAATTTGACGGCGACCACTATGTGCAAATTAGTGTCAGACCTACGGGCACAAAAGTAGGTCCTAATTATGCCAATATATTTATGGGCATTCTCGCAACCGAATACCTAAAGAGCTGTGTCTTCCGACCCCATTTTTACAGGAGGTTTATAGATGACATATTTCTTACATGGAGCTATGGAAAAGCAGAGCTATTCAAGCACATCGCTGACATTAATAATTCTCACAGAAGCATATTTTTCTTCTACACCTACTCAACCTCTCCGCTAAGCTTTCTGGATGCCATAGTTCAGATCTCGCAAAACAAGCTTCTCACCTCCGTGGTTAGAAAGCCAACGGATAGGCACCAATACTTGCATTTGGAAAGTAGACACGAAAAAAATTGCAAGATAGGAATACCATTTAGCCAGGCTCTAAGGTGTAAACGCATCTCCTCCCGTGAAGAGGACTTCTCTTTTAACTGAGAGACACTCCTCAAGGATTTGGTCCGACAACGCTACCCCAAGCTTAACATCGACGACGCCTTAGAAAAAGCTCCAGCACAAGACCGCCATACGATGATAAATAGTATCAATACGGCGCAGACGAACTTCCCAACAAATCTGATATTAACCTATCCTCCATAAGCACCGAATGCTAATGCTATTCTCAGAAAGTATCACAACATTCTCCTTCAGAGCGACAAAATGAAGCGCTTGCTTCCCGAACCACCCCGTGTCGCATTTCGGAGGGCAAGAAATATCAAAGATGCCGTAACCGCCTCGAAACTAGACAACGTTGAAGTCTCAGGGTGCACACCTTGCACTAAACCGCGCTGTAAACTCTGTCCAATGATCAATAAGGTCACAGAAGCTCGCAGCACAGCGTCATCTTTCTCATTCAAAATTCGAGATTTCAACTGTGACACCAGAAACGTAGTCCACCTTCTCGAGAGCTGTGTGTGCCGTGCTCAGTACATTGGGCAAACTGAAACTCTTTTCTGATTGAGAATAAATTAGCACCGAGCACACATACGACCACTGCCAGATCTGCCCCCGTTCAAGACACGTAACCACAAAAAGCCGTTACTCGGAAGGTTCAAGGCCACCTTACTGAAATATGGCTTCCAGACACATTACGACAGGGAAGCCTGTGAATCATATCTCATTTTTAAATTTAACACCTTGACTGCTGGCATTAATGAAAGCCCTGGGAAACTCTCCTGTCTTTCCGGCTAAATCTTCCTGCAATATTTTGCTTGTTTTTTTTGTGAACTGTTTTGCACCCAGACGACTGTCTCTTCAACATACTGTGATGATAAATGCAAAGCGACTTTTCTGTATTTAACACTTTCATATCTAGTCGAGGTATTGAAGTTACTCTTGTTGTGGTTAAGCAGGCATTCTGTGGCGCTCGTCTCTCATGCGTATTAATCGCATTATTATTGTTTTCTTGTTGCCGATCGCGGCGTTTGGGTAAACTCTGTTTCTTTGGACTTTTTTTCACACTCTTTTATTTATTTATTTATTTTATTCATACAGAATACCCCTAAAGGCCCTAGAGAGGGTATTACATAGGGGGGGGGGGCACAGGCAATTGAACAGAATAAAACAAAACCACAAACAAAAGCACAAATAAGACACTTGGATGACATAAGTAAGCAAAAGAAAAAAAGCACAAATAAGACACTTTGCATGACATAAGTAAGCAAAAGAATCAAAAGAATGGCAGCGTGGCAAAGAACGAAGATTACTGCAGTATTAAAATTATACAAACAGAACACTAATACAATGAATCTTTTTAGTAACAAACCCTGCAAAAATGGAAGCCATGAACAAATAAAATAACAATGTATGCGAAGAGTTAAGCAGTAGTTATTGAAGATATAAGTTTAAAATATTTATCAGGATCAGTGGTGGTTGCGATATGTGAAGGCAGAGTGTTCCAGTCAGATATTGTGCGTGGTAAGAATGAATGCGCATAGATAAATGTTATGCACGTGAAACGTCTAACTTTAAACGTCTAAGTCAAAAATCGAAGGAGGCAAAGAAAAAAAGTCGTTATGAAGTGATGGATGATGATAAAGTTTATGAAAAAGTGATAGTCGTGCAATTTTACGGCGGAGACATAAACCCTGGAGACCTGCGCGTTTCTTTAAGGCTGTGATGCTGGTGTTACGTGAATAATCTGAGTAAATAAAACGAACAGCGCGGTTCTGCAATGATTCAATGTTATTTATTAGGTAAGATTGGTAAGGGTCCCAAATAGCCGAGGCATATTCAATTTTAGGTCGAATTAGAGTGGTACAGGCATGAACATGGAGGTGAGGAGGAGCATGCTTTAGTTTATGTTTTATGAGACCTAATAACCGATTAGCAGATGCAAGCATAAGGTTAATATGGTGGTTCTATGCTAAGTCTGAATGAAGCTGAAGTCCTAAGTACTAATACGTGGTGACTAGCTCGAGTGAGCTATTATTTAAGGAGTATGCTGTTTGAATTCGAGACATTCGGTTAGTAAAAGACATCAATTTAGTTTTTGATTGATTAAGTTGCATAAGCCAGGTTGAGCACCATGCTGTTACTGTATCTAGGTCAGATTGAAGGGATTGGCAATCGGTGTTAGAATAAATTTTGCGATAAATTACACAATCATCAGCAAAAAGTCTGATATGGAAAGAAATGGAATCCAGTAAATCGTTGATAAATATTAGGAAAAGTAAGGGGCCAACCACACTTCCTTGTGGGACGCCAGAGTGTACTTGACTGAAAGACGAATTATGGTTATTGACAGTTGTAAATTGAGACCTAGAAAAGAGAAAATCTTTAACCCATGCAATGACGTGTCATTTGTATTTACTCTAATATTGCTGTTGTGTTGTTGATAAGCGGTGTTCCCTGGAATGGAACTTGTCTTTTTTTTTTATTCGAACTGTTTGCCGTCAGGCATAATGAAAAAGGAAAGAAAGTTATAAAAAGGAGTGCAAACAAGCCTCGCTTAAAAAGCGGCAAAAGTTCGTGATATAGAAATTATCTAGAGTCCACTTGGTATAGTCGTCTGCAACGTCCCATCGCAGGCCAACCTTTCTTAGTAAACGCCGTCTCACGGAAGCTGTAGCCGGGCAAGTCCACAGCAAGTGTTTTTCATCACACTGGTCGGGCGCAGCACCACAATGGGGACACTTGTCTGTCACTTCGTAACGTTTGTCACGCCACCGATGACGCACACTTGATAAACTTTGTAACACTCTGGCGCTGCCTTTAACTTCATATTGCCACATTCCTGGACGTTCTCGTGGCGCCGTCTCCTGGCCGAACTGCCTTAACCGTCATCCTGGCTAGCCTTAGCCATGGTGGCGGGCGGGGCTTCTTCGTCGTCTCTTCTTCGGGTTCCGCTCGGGAGTTCGCTGCTACCTGGCGCTGTTCAGTAAAACGTGACCTGGCTGTCCCGACTGTATAGCCGTGACATATTTAGTGGAGCCGGCTGGGTAACGTCTCATGTACACTGACTCTGAAGACACCGTTGAAGCCAGCTCTCAGTGCGTGGACACAACCCCCTTCCACAAAGCGAGCCGCCGCCTGCGAGGCCTACAGCCAGAGTTCAGCGGCCTGACAAAACCGGCAAGAGATATGACATCAACCACAGGTAGCCAGACCACTCAACGTTTTGGAGCTGACACTCCCTTCGTACTTCACGCGCCCAGGTCACCGCCGACGTTCCACGGTGACAGGTTCGAGGACGTTGAAGACTGGTTGGCTAGTTTCGACCGTGTGGCAGCCTTCAACCAGTGGGACGGTGAGCGCAAGTTGAGGAACGTTTACTTCGCGCTAGAGGACTCGGCAAAGCTCTGGTTCGAGAACCACGAGACCTCTTTTGCCACCTGGGAGGTTTTTCGTCGCGAGCTGCTGGCGACATTCGGCACCAGTGAACGAAAAGAGAAGGCAGAAGTCGCTCTGCACTCGAGATCGCAGCAGCCTAATGAGAGCGTCACCATGTTCGTTGAGGACATGATGCGCCTCTTCAGTCGAGCCGACCCTGCTATGGCCGAGGCAAAGAAAGTGCGGCACCTGATGCGGGGCGTTAAGGAGCAGCTGTTTGCTGGAGTTGTCCGCGACCCTCCAAGGACAGTGGGCGATTTTACGAAGGAGGCAGTGAGCATGGAACGCTCCTTGCAGGAACGCGGTGCCCAGTACGGCCGGCAGGCTAGTATGGCAGCCGCTCAAACCTGCACGCCTACGACGCTGCCTCCTGAAGATCTTCGAGACCTTGTAAGGAGCATCGTTCGCGAAGAACTTGCGAAACTCCGCTTCGAAGCTCCACAGGCCAGCGTCGCCGCCCTGTCGGACGTGGTACGGGATGAAATCCGTCGAGTGGTGCAGCCAGCACCAGTTGTTCCGGAGCCGCAACCCTACATCATGACCTACAGCGAGGCACTTCGACGGCCTGCGGCAGTGGCACAAGCTTTTTCACCTGTGCCGGCTGTGCAGTATCCACGTCCAACTTTGCCCACCACCGTGCCGCAGGAATTCCGGCCCGCCATGCGTAAAGCGGACATGTGGCGAATGCCGAGGAACCGGCCACTCTGCTACACTGCGGTGAGCCCGGCCACATCCGGCGCCACTGCCCCTACCGTTGGATGGGTTTAAGGGGTTTTGCTTCAGACGCTCCTCCACCACGCTACGGCGAGCGACCCCAGCAGATAGAACAGTACCTGACGTCTAACTTGCAGGCTCAGACCGTGCCGCGACGCCAGTCTTGATCCCCATCGCCCAGGAGATTTTCTTCTCCAAGCCGCCCGTCGACCTCTGGGGAATTCAGAGGCAGGTCCCCACGGCGGGAAAACTGAAGACGGCGTCCTCTGAGGGTAGGGCCGCCGCAGCTAGAAAGAAACAAGAGCCTCCACTCGACGATTTGCAGCGACGACGAGACCAACGACCACCTGACCCGACGAGCCCACCGACGAAGAGCCAGCAGTTGGCTTCTACGGAAATTCCAGTAACCACCGATAACTGTGAAGTAACCGCACTGGTAGATACCGGCGCTAATTTCTCTGTGATAAGCAGCCGGCTAGCGACGACCCTCAGAAAGGTTTTGACACCTTGGACTGGGCCCCAGATCCGCACAGCCGGCGGCCATGTTGTGACGCCGACCGGCGTTTGCACCTTACGAATTCAGATCCGCGGCGTCACTTTCCCCGGCTGCTTTGCTGTGCTTCCTGAGTGTTCTAAAGACCTGATTCTCGGTCTGGATTTCCTACAGGAATATGGGGCTGTCATCGACTTTAAGGAGCTGATCGTCTCGTTTGCCGCACACCGTACTGTTGGCGACGAACCGCAGCAACGCAGGACTAAGTTGCGGGTCTGCGATGATGACGTGGTGATTCCGTCGAGAACCACCATGCTAGTAACTATGGAGTGCGATGACAGCGCCGGCACTCATGGCATCGCTGAAGCCAACATGCCACTGCTCCTGGGTCAGCAAGTGTGTGTAGCTCGCGGGCTTATGGAACTGAACAATAAGCGAGCCGAACTACTGATAACAAATTTCGGTTGTGAACCCCAACGTTTATCGGCCAACACAACGATTGCTTATTTTGAAGAACTCGGGGAATGCGCCGGAGAGTATGCGTTGACGGGGACTACGAAGTCCGTCGAGTCAACGAATGCTCCGGTTAAACTCGACGTGAACTCGAATCTCCTGCCTAGTCAAAAAAGCAACCTGCAGACTGTCATTGAGTCTTTCCAAGACTGTTTTGCGTCATCCTCCAGAGTTAGACAAACGCCGATAACAAAACATCGAATTATAGTTGATGAAAGCCAGAGACCATTACGCCAGTCGCCGTACCGGATATCTTCAAAGGAACGGGATGCAATTCGAAGGCAAGTTCAAGAAATTCTCCGGGACGACGTGATCCAGCCATCGAAGAGCCCGTGGGCGTCGCCTGCAACTTAGTTGCAAAGAAAGATGGGACCCTACGGTTTTGTGTTGATTACCGACGTCTGAACAAAGTCACTAAGAAAGACGTTTATCCTTTGCCGCGCATTGATGACTCCCTAGACCGTCTGCGCCACGCCAGATACTTTTCATCACTCGATTTACGCAGCGGCTACTGGCAAATAGAGGTGGACGAACGTGACCGGGAGAAGACCGCATTTGTTACCCCGGACGGTTTGTACGAATTCAGGGTGCTCCCCTTCGGTCTATGCTCAGCTTCAGCAACTTTACAACGGATGATGGACACTGTGCTTTCTGATCTCAAATGGCAGTCGTGTCTTGTGTACCTGGATGATGTTGTCATCTTCTCCGACACTTTCGAAGAACACCTCAGCCGCTTACGCGCTGTTTTCGAAGCTATCCGTTCAGCTGGTCTCTCCCTTAAGCCCGAAAAATGTCACTTCGCTTTCCAGGAGCTGATGTTTTTGGGCCACATTGTGAGCGCCAAGGGCGTTAGTCCAGACTCCGACAAGACTGCCGCCGTCGCTTCTTTTCCCATTCCTGCTGACAAGCGAAGTGTGCGCCGTTTTTTGGGTCTCTGTGAGTACTATCGGCTCTTTGTGAACAACTTCTCCCGAATAGCTGAGCCCCTTACTCGTCTCACCAAAGATAACGAACTGTTCGTCTGGGGTCGGGAGCAACAACATGCCTTTGAAGAGCTACGCACGCATCTTCAAAATACACCCATACTTGGGCACTTCGATGAGGCAGCTGACACAGAACTGCACACAGACGCGAGTAACGTTGGCCTTGGTGCGGTACTTGTACAGTGACAGGATGGTGTCGAACGCGTAATCGCTTACGCAAGCCGCACGTTATCACGGTCTGAGGTGAACTATTCCACCACCGAAAAAGAATGTCTAGCTATTGTGTGGGCAGTAACGAAATTTCGACCCTATTTGTATGGCCGCCCTTTCCGAGTGGTGAGCGACCACCACTCGCTGTGTTGGTTGGCAAATCCCTCAGGGCGACTCGCACGCTGGAGCCTCCGACTGCAAGAATTTGATGTCACCATTGTGTATAAATCAGGGCAAAAGCACAGTGATGCAGACTGTTTGTCCCGTGCCCCACTTCCTGCCAGCCCCGTGGACCTCGATGACGATTCCCTTTTCCTTGGGGTCATCTCCGCGTCCACCCTGGCTCACCGCCAACGAGACGACATTGAATTACGGTCCCTTATTGACTATCTCGAAGGAAGCGCTCAGACTCCACACCGCATCTTTTCACGCGGCCTGTCATCATTCTGTTTACGGGAGGGTATCCTGTAGAAAAAACTATAGGCCGACGGAGCCTGCCTATCTGCTCGTTATCCCTAATGCCTTTCGCGATGAAGTCTTGCAGGCGTGCCACGATGATCCTTCCTCTGGTCACCTTGGTTTCTCCCGAACGTTGGCACGCATACGGCAAAAGTATTACTGGCCCAAGCTCGCGGAGGTTGTAAATTGGTTGTAATATGTTTCCTTTAACGAAGCGTATACTTCACTATATATTCTTATAAGCAGTCTAGTACTTCACGCTTTCGCAACATATATATATATATATATATACACACACACACAAAGGAGTTGTAGGAAGACTACAAGGTATCCATCAATGCAGAGCACCACCAATTCTATATGTATAACCTTTTATCGCTATGCAAAAAACTGCCAACCATGAAAACTGCATTTGAACACAGGAACCGAAGTGAAAACCGATTTGCTAGCGCCCTTAATTGTAATTTGGCCTAACAATGCAAATCGACCATGATCTTTCCTTTATCTTTCTTAGTTTCCATGTTCCGTCGAGTGCGACGTCGCAGCCCCAAATGAATGAGTTCTCTTTGTTTTTTTTCCTTAGTTTAGCGTAGTCAGGTACCGGATTTTCAGCAGAATGCATGGAGATTTCGAGCCAGTGCTGACGGTCTTTCTCGGCCGTTTTTTTCTACTTCGACACGCTGTATCGGAAATTAATAATTTTGTCTTTAGATACCAGTTGTCTACCCTACATGATACTTCATGTCTTTTTTTCTGTAAGAGCTGTGTGCATGGGATTGTGCATCTGTTGACCCACGTGTTCATGCGTGGCAAACACGTGTCAGTTTTTCTTTCCCTTAACTTTGATCCTGTCGGTAAATTGTGTGTGAACGTGTTCTGTTCATGAGTAGTAGAGAATGGCAGAAAGAGTGAAGATTGTAATGGAGATTTCAAAGTCAAGAGCCAGACAGACGAGCGAGACAGTGAGGCCGGATATCTTTGCAGGCAGTGCGACATGGAGAGAAAAATGGGAGGGATAATGAGCCAGCATACGAAGGTCTCCGAAGATGTCACAGAATCAGAGGGAGCTGCAGGCTGGAAGAAAAGAGACAGCCGCCGTAGAACGAAGGTTCAAAGAAGGGAAGTCGAGTTGGTCGGGTACGCCATTTTCATTCAAAATGGCGGATGTACAAAGCAGGACCACGAGCAGTTTACCCATGAGGAGCTGCAGTCGGATGATAAATGTGAACAGGCCGAGCCAAGAGGGATTGGTTTGGCTTTTTGGTTTATTGGGGTTTAACGTCCCGAAGCAACTCAGGCTATGAGGGACGCCGTAGTGAAGGGCTCCGGAAATTTCGACCACCTCAGGTTTTTTTAGCGTGCACTAACGTCGTGCAGCACACGGGCTTCTAGAAATTTGCCTTCATCGAAACTCGGCTGCCGCGGCCGGGATCGAACCCGCGTCTTTCGGGCCAGCAGCCGAGCGCCGTAACCACTGAGCCACCGCGGCAGGGCCGAGCAAAGGGTGAAGCTGAATGAAAAATTGAGGCGAATAAGAGCATGTGCAATGGAATGAATCGGGGCAATGAGGACAAGGGACTAGAAACGACTCGGCGGTAGTGGTTGGGAACACGAATATGCTCAGGTGCGAAAAACGATAAAACTGACGGGTTGATGCAGGTGCAGAAGTCAAGCCACTGCCGGGAGGGACTGCGGAGTTGGTCATTGAACATGCAGAAATCGGAGGGGCCACTTGAGATCGCCTTAAATGTAGGACGCGACCGTGTAATGGATTAATAGTGGTCGTATATGCGCAATTTGTCACTCTAGACGTTACACACACAGATTCCTGCGAGTCAGCAAGCCATCCTTGAGACAGTGGTGACGCTGTGAAGCGACGCGCCACCGCCTTCCAATTGCAGTGGGGCTTGTGTGACCGATGTTGCGCTTCCCGAGGGACCAATCTAAAATAGCTGTCACATGTCACTATGCCAATTTCCTCACAATCCCGTGGGCAGGTTTTGATAACCCCACAAGGTCCCATGACCAAGGCTGCCCACCTGGTTGCTTCTCCAGAGATCTTTCGGTCGTAACGCCGACGACGACGAAGCCGGTTTTCTGCAGAAGGAGAGCCTAATGCTGTGGCGTTAAAGCACCCTGTGCAGGAGAACAAGAAAAGGTGAAATCTTGTTTTGATGGCTAGAGGCTTTGACGACATTCACAAGGAGAAAGGAGGTGTGGATGGCAAAGCGTATTACAAGGGGAGTGGAAGCCCTGTCAACAATGACCCCCACGTGTCAATTGCTCTGTACACACTACCAGGCGTGTGCTACGAGGCCATCCGTATAAAAATGCTGTGTTGGCTGCAAACTTGAATATCAGGAAGTTTGCAGAAGAAATACAGTTCAGGATAGCGGAATCAGGTAGGAACTGCTGGTTTATTTACTGTTTATGTTTAGCAAGAAAGGAGTACGCCCAGAACCGCAGAAAACAGCTGCTATCGCACTGTTGCCACTGCCGGGCGATAAGAAAGCTCTGCGCAGACTCCATGGACAGGACTGCGCGCGTATTACCGACGATTTGTTAAGAACTTATCGCTTTTCACCGAGCCTCTGACCCAACTGACCAAAGTAGACGTCCCATTTAAATAGGAAGCGCCGCAAGCGGAAGCCTCCAAGGAGTTTCAGCGTCGTTTACAGTCCCTACCCCATCCTCGCACACTGTGGTGAAAGCGCCGAGGCTGAAATTCATGTCCCCGAAAGCAATGCTGGTCTAGACGCCGTCGTCGTTCAGAAAACCGAAGGGCTGGAGAAAGTAACGGCGCACGTTAGCCGTTACCTGTCCAGAGCCGGGGATAACTAATCTACAGATGAGAACGAGTGCCTTGCCATAATCTGGGCTACGTCGAAATTCCACCCCTACCTGCAGTAACGACCGTCAACGTGATCAGCGGTCACCACAAACTGTGCAGGCTTTCAGATTTCACGGACCGCTCCGGCCACCTCGCTCGATGGAGTACCCGCCTCCAGCAATTTAATGTCACTTACTGTTTACTTACTGATGTCCTCGTGAACAACGCTGCAAACAAAACAGCCTACCTCTTTGTTGTACCTGCAGGTCAGCGCGAAGTTCTTCAGGCTTCACACAGTAACCCAGCAGCTGGACATCACGGATTTTCTTGCACCCTCCGTCGCATGCAAGGCAAGTAATATTGCCACCGCATGTCTGCCGATGTAGCACTATACGTGAGAACCGGCCGAGATTGTCAGATACGAAAGACCCCTCCCACCCGACCAGTAGGATTTCTGCACCCCTTTAAAACTCCTCAAGGCCCTTTCAGCAGATCGGCATGGCCTTGATTGGTCCTTCCCGAAGTCAATGTCTTAAAATAAGTGGATCATCGTAGCCATTGGCCGCCGCGGTGGCTCAGCGGTTATGGTGCTCGGCTGCTGACCCAAAAGACGCGGGTTCGATCCCGGCCGCAGCGGCTAGAATTTCTTTGGAGGAGAAATTCTAGAGGCCCATGTACTGTGCGATGTCAGTGCACCTTAAAGAACCCCAGGTGGTCAAAATTTCCGGAGCCCTCCACTATGGCGTCTCTCATAGCCTTAGTCGCTTTGGGACGTTGAACCCCATAAACCAAACCAACCAAACCATCGTAGCCATTGACTACCTGACCTGCGACGCCAAGCCAAAAGCCCTACAAAACAGAGCAGCAGCAAAAGTGCCCGAATTTTTTGTGCACTGCCGTTCTCTGCGGAACGGCGCCCCCGACATGCTCTTCACAGACACAGGAACAGTATTCAAGGCGGAACTGACGCAAGCCATCCTCCATTACAGCCAAACCAGCCACCGGAGAACAACTGCATACCACCCGCAGATCAACGGACTGACGGAGCGCCTGAACAAAACCGTCGCAGATATGCTCGCCATGTATGCCCATGCCGAACACATTGGACGTCATCCTGCCTCAAATAGCCTTCCTCACAACACCACTGTACTGGACACCACCCGGATGGCGCCTGTAAGGCTCGTCTATGGCAGGGAGGCCATAACCGCGCTAGACGTCATGCCGCCCACCGTTAGTGAAGAAGATAGCGTCGATGTCACCGCCTATCTTCGACGCGCAGAACAAGCTCCAAGACTTGCCCGATTAAGGATCAAATACCAGCAGCGGACCGATGCCAGACGCTACAACCTACGAAGACGCAACGCGGAATACAAGCCAGGAGTCCGAGTCAGGGTTTGGACGCCCATTCCCTGCTGCGGATTTAGTGAAAAGCTTTTCCGCCGCTATTTCGGCACATACAAGGATCTTCGTCGACTAGGTGAATTGGACTATGAAGTCGCCCCTGACCAAATGACTGCATCCCAGCGACGCCGCGTACGACCAGAAGATGTCCATTTCGTCCGCCTAAAGCCCTATTATTTATTTATTTATTTACCATCACGGCCCAAGGGAATTACAGAGGGGAGTGGGGGTGAAAGAAAGGAAAGTAAAACAAAATACACCAAAGATAACACAAAAATAAATGGTCATTACACAATAAATGTGAACGACTGCGCAACAACGTACAAAATACAAATTCAAAATCGGCAACAACACAACCAAGCAGTAGTTGTCAGAGGCCAAAAGCACCGAAAAAGGACCGCAAAAGTATGCTATACATTGGAGCAAAAAGGGTTGATAACAGCTATAAGAAAAGTGTTGGTATCTTTAATTTCAGCAATGCCACGAGGAAGGCGATTTCAACTGTTAGAAGGGCTTGGAATGAAGGAGTCATGGCATTATTTGGTAGACACAATGGAATTCTTACCTTGTGACGGTGATCAATGCGTGCCGAAGTGCAGGACGGTTGTGGTATAAGTTTCTGTCTTAGATATGTATTATAGCGAAAAATCATATAAAAAAAAACACAGCAGAAGTACTTCTTTGCATTCCGTTAGAAGAGGCCATAGATGGTAAGCTTTTATGGTAGTCACGCTAAAAGTGCGATGATAATTAGACAAAATAAACCGAGAAGCGCGATTCTGCACACTTTCTAAATCAGTAATAAGCGAAACGACGCCTGGGACCCAGACAGAAGCTGCATACTCCAGTTTTGGACCCACCAAAGTTTTGTAAAGGAGAAGTTTTAGTGTGCTAGAACAATGTGAAAAGTTTCTTCTGAGGTAGCCAAGCGGTTGGTTAGCATTATTAACTACGTGTTGAACATGCAATCTCCTTGACAAGTTATTAGTTGTGTTAACACCTAAATATTTGTATGAAGAGAGATTCAAGCGGAGCAGTGATGAGGTAGTACGAAAGAGCTGTTTTGCTCTATTTTTACACTTGCTCATGTTGAGCCTTATATTCCAACGCTGACACCATTTAGAAATGCTGTTAATATCGAATTGTAATATAGAGACGTCATATTCATTGTTAATTTTATGATAGATAACACAATCATTCCCAGAGTGACAAATCGAACAACTAAGGTTTGAAGACAAGTCATATATGAGGAAAAGCAGGGGTCCTAAGACTGAACCCTGGGGCACACCGGAATTAACTGGGGAAAACTTAGAGCCAGTATTATTTGCTCTTACGAATTGAGATCGATTAGTAAGAAAAGAGTGTAGCCATAAACGCATGTTAGCATCTAAGTTCAATCTGCTTAGTTGTAACAAAAATGTAGCAAGATGAGAGAAGATGACGTGTTCCATGATCTTGCATGGGATGCTGGTGAGCGATATGGGACGACAGTCTTTAGGACAGTGTTTATCGCCAGACTTATGCAGAGGACTTACTTTATCAACCTTCCAGTCATCGGGTACACAGCCTGCAACAAAGGACTGCTCCAAAAGTTTAGAGAGGATGATGGACCAGTACACCTTTGTATTAAACAATAATTTCGAATTTATGTTGTCAATTCCACAGGATGAGGGAACCTTGAGCCTTTCAATTATACGTAATATTCTTATTGTGTCAAAAATGATGGCGTCCATCAAAGGGAAATCTACGGTGGGATAATCAGGTAAAATGGTAGCGATTGGAGTGACCGTAAAAGACAACGAAAATATGGAAATTTATCCAGAGGCACATTTATCCGCAGGAAGAGCTGCACCGTCCGTACATCTAAGGAGGAGAGCAGACGCATCTTTACTGTGCACTGTGTTCCAAAATTGCTTTATATTAGCCCTCAGTAATTAGTGTAGAGTTCTGTTAAAAAAATAAGTCCTCAGCATTTTATAGGGCTGTTCGGTATACTGCCGCTGCCATAAGGTATGCCTCCAACGATGCTGTAAATTGGATCGCTTAGCAGAACGAAATTGACGCTTTGTCATGCTAGCAAGTCTTTTTATTGACTGAATAAACCGAGGTGATTGCTTATTAGCCGGGACGGTTCTTTGAGGGACGAATGAATAAGTGAGCGAAGCAACTTTTTCTTTGAAGAGATTCCAGTTCGCGTTGACCGAGCGTTCGGAAAAACCTGGTAAAACAATTATCTAAAGAAGGCATAACTCTTGCTTAATCGTGACAAAATCAGCTTTCGTATAATCCCTGAACAGTTTAATTTGTTTATCGCGGTTAGGAACAGAAGTATTTAGTTCAAAATAAAGCAACGAATGATCGCTTGACCCGGGTAGGTATGAAATGGAAGTGACGAGGCCAGGAGAGTTGGTTAACACTAGATCTAACACGCTGGATGATGATCACACAGTGCGGGTTGCTTCAGTGATAAGTTGTGATAGACAAAAGTTTGCACAAATGAGAAGAAAGTTACTGCGTTTGGTGGAGAATGGGTTAGGATAAGCAGGTCAGTTTGACCACACGATGGATAGATAGTTGAAATCGCCGACTAAAATGCTAGGAATGTCCGGAAAGCATACAACAATCATATTTCTAGCATTATGTAGTTCAGCTAGAATATAACTGCCACATGATGGTGGCTGGTAGCTGATGTCCAAAATCAGTTCCTTAACAGACACACGAAGTTCGACCCATATCATTTCCAAATCAGTTACAATATCTACGCATGACGAAACAAGGCGATCAGCAACTGCAATAATAACACCTCCGTCGCATCGTCGCCCTCTATCAAAGCGGCATATATTAATTCTTTTTTTGCAAAGTTATCGACCTTTGACGAAATCCACATTTCTCTTAATAGCATTATATCAGCGTTAGCTGAAGGAATAACAGATATATGTTAATCGCGGTTCGGTAAGACACCTCGTATGTTGGTGTAAAGAACCGAAATGGGATGCGCAGCCACAGATGCCAATCCACTGCCCCTCACACGGCCCTATGGGGTGTCAGCTTCTGGCGTCGTAGCCTGACCAGTCGAAGACTGATCTTCAAGTGATCGTCGTTAGGGACTAGCATGTTCAACGACACATTTGCTGGCAAAGTCGTAGACGTAGCACTTTTGTCAACATACAGTCCGTAGTATCGAAGCTTGAACTTTATTTAAAATCATGTGCTTTGGCGAACTCGACTAAACCTTTCCTCGCCTGGCGTGTTACCAAAGAGTAACCTTCGCTGACAGAGATACTTCTGCCCTTAGACTTTGGGCATGCGAGTAAAATTTGTTGTTTTGTCTTGAAAGACAAGAACTTCTTAATGACTGGCCTACATTTGTATCTGAAAAAACGTCGATTCTGTGAGCGCGCTGGATTCATTCACATGTTATGTCAAAATTTAGGGAAGTTAATACAGCATACAGCACCTTTTCCTCTGTCTTGTCCCATGTCTCCGTAGATCGATCAAGCAAACCGTAAATTATAACATTGTCACGATGTAGTCTATCCTCCAGCTGAGCCTGCTCTGCACGCAAGGCTGAATTTTCTTCCATCAGTCGAGCTGCATGCTCACAAAGGTTCGGCAATTCTTCATCTGCGACATCAGTACCAAATGTTTTAGTTTCTACAGCACACAGCCGTTTCTCAATATCTGCGATGTTATTCTGTATTGCCTGCTGACACTTCTTAATATCTTTAACAGAACTCATCAGATGAGACTGTTCCATTTCCATCTTTTTAAAAAGTTCGCGAGTTGACGCCTTCTAATGCGAAAACGTTTCATTGAGCTTTGTTTGCAAAGCGCTACTGGAACCATCCGGTTCTTGAGACCGCGTATCGACCGCATCTCGAGGACCGGGCTAAAGGAAGCTGTGTTTCCACACTCGAGGTTTTTACAGCGCAACTCTTAGGCGCCCGTTTCTGCGTTTCGCGGCGTCGCCGTCGCCTTCGCCGTTGTCCGCTGTAACCAGCCGTAAAAGCGCAACCTCCTCCCCTTCTTAGCAACCGGCGCGCCAGTACGGGTGCAGCTGTGCATAGCAAACGTCACGTCACACAGTAGCGGTAGAACGAGCGCACGCGCGTCGGCGATGGCAGCTACACCGCCGCTCCTTCGCCAGACGTCTCGCTGCAGTCTAGTGAGTGAGGTGCATGGCTCCGAAGCGGCGTAGTGATTCCGCGCCAAGCGATTCGGGGAAGCGGCAGTGGGTTGACCACAAGGCTTTCATCAAGCATACTTTAGAGTTTCCAAAGTGGCTTCGGTATTTTTTTCAGGAAAGAAATTGCGCTCTATCAGTCTCACAACTGCAAACCCAATAGAGTGGGGGCTTGGAAAGCAGAGGGTAAAATTTTTAAATTGGCTTTTGAGGAAAAGAAAACGCGCAGTATCTGTCTCGCGCATTTCGCTGGATACCTGAACCAGAGGGAAGGCGCATAACGCTCCTCTTGGAACAGTGGACGCCTTAATCGTGCTTTAAGCTACGTGGCGGTCGTGACAGATGTACGCTGCATGCGTTGGCATTGTCAACGTTGTGCCAGAAACGCTGCCACCTACCAGGGTGGCAGCTTTGGTGTGGACTTTAATATAGATATAAAGACAAGCGGGAATTCCTTATCGCTAATGCGGGTGAACATCCCGTTCCTCTCTCTCGTAAGTGCTCCCACAGCTCTGACACCCTCGCGAAATACTTGCGCAGACCTCATCATTGAGAACCAGGCATTGGGGCAGCAAGTCGAGCATATATCCATCAATTTCTCTGTCCACAATGTTTCCTCATGACAATCAAGAACTGTTAGTGGATGGTTTTTTGAAGAAGGAATATGTTTGAAAAATAATAAGTTGTCTGTAATTGCACATACATGCCTTGGTCGAATTCTTTGCTTCAATCTATCGAAAAGCTGAAACAGGTGATCAGCTGCGCTCAAATTTCGCATTAGGAAGTAACGTAACCGTCGGCTATCTTTTCGAACAATCCGTGCATTTGTTGGTAGTAGCCTTATGTTTTAAAGCTTCGGGTTGATGCTTCTTTCAGATGGAGTAATGCCGTGAATTTCTGTAATGTTTGTTCATTATTCAAAGCATCCGGCACGCTGCTTTATCGCTTCGTTTGGTATGCAAGATGCGACCAGATTTATGTCGATTGATCGCATCCAGGCGGAGACGATTTTACGTTGTTCCAGAATATTCTAGTAACTTTGCACGCTATATCTCGAAAGTTCGCTATCAGCTTTAAAATAACCACTGCCGAGAGCTGCGGGAATACTGTTCGACGACCGCCGAGAACTCTTGTTGCTACGCCGCCTCCAAGTGATTCAGTTCTTTGCGGGTGCAAGTCAGATAAAATAAAAAGTTTCGTTTGGAAGCCATTCTCGGCGTCTTCCTTCTAGTCGTACTACAGTCACCACTACGTGACAATATGAATATCCACATATCGTAGAGGTGGCGTTGTGCTATCCTATTAGCTGCCATGTGTTGAACGAATGAGTGGCTACAAAAACTTCATTAGATGTGTACTTATATAGTATATTTATTTCGTACTCTTATAGTAATCACAGTGCTGGAAGCTGAAAGAAGGCAAATACATGGGCGTGTACGAAATGAGTATAGAAACCAGCGCTGAGGGGTACTGTGGCAGCTTTGCGTGGCACATTCAGTCCTTGCATTACACCAATGCTTCTACATGTCGACCTGAGACTGAGAGTGTAAATTTTCAATGAGGTTTTCAAACGGGAAGTTCTTGAGAATTCGAGAACTGTAGCACAATAGCAACATTGTTTCCTTTGGTTCGAAATTGCGGCTCGTGAATCACCAATAAGAAATTGGACATTGAGAAATTGAGGCTCGTCAATCAGCAATAAGAATATTCAGCATTTTAAAGGCCACAAACAGGTTAAAGTTGTCGACAAAGAAATTGGTATGCCCGTCTTTTCGTCGCACTACAACGAGGCCAAACAGGTAGTTAAAAGTGTGTTACCGCGTGTATAAATGAACTTATATCCTCCCACTGTTTTTGAGCACTGAAAGAAGACATCTGAGGCTAGGTACCTCCTATCATAGTGCGCCACAACATAAAGAAAGCGATGCGATATTAACCGTACTTATTCCATAGAAGGACATATATGAATTGTAGCACGGAAACAGAATTCTACGGGGCTAACCCTCATCCTATAGCTTCCATGACTGCAATCTTATTGTCCAATATATTGAAAAAAACTTCCACTGACCCCCTCAGGAGGATATACACCATTTCTTTTTGATTGTTTGCAGGTGGCGCGCTAAGACCATACAAGGCATAAATAAAAGGAATTAGATTACCTTATAATGTACGCTCATAAAAATGCGGAAATGTAATTAAATTACATTTTCAATAACCGCATGCAAAAATTAGCAGCACTAAATTACAATTACTTCCCAAAAATAGTGAAGCTAATCTTTAATTACTTTTTTTGTAAACACAGCCACGGTGGTTACGGCGCTCGTCTGGTTATCGAAAGACGCAGGTTCGATCCCGGCCGCAGCGGTCGAATAGAGCCCCATGCATTTTGCAATCTTAGTTCACGTTAACAATCCCGTCTGGTCGGAATAATTCTGGAGCCCTCCATTACGGCACCTCTTCCTACCTTCTCCAATTGCCTTCTTTAACTATTCTTTTAAGGCGCGGTTCAGATGTCTACCGAAATATTACAGAGATGCTGCTCTATTTCGTTTCCACAAGAAACGCTTTCATATTTTCAATTTCTGCCACCGTTACTCAGGTACTTAAGATTTCACCTAATGATCCCAACGATACGTATCAATGATATCCCTGCCGCGGTCTACGAAGAACTGCAAGGCGTCAAATTATACCACCAAACAGCAAACCGCACCGCACTAGGCCGCTCCACACCAGCGCACACAACACGAAAGCACACCCCCACGCCGCCACGCTGCACATCACCTCCGCACCACACACCGCTATTGAATGCCATGCCATAAGATACCATACCATATCATACCACAACATACCACACCATTTCATATGACATGCCATGTCATAACAACATTTCATATCCTACTACTCTCTGTAATACTATGCCATATCAAAATGAAAAGAAGTTAAGGCTCAATCGCTGAGGTTCACTGTCTGGAACAAAGGCTCACGTATAGGTGATATCTCAGATAAAGTATGATAATAAAATAGTCTTATCTTATCTGCAAATCGAAACGACGTTCCTCGGGATTTTATTTGAGCGCTTGTGAACTCATGTCTCTACCTAAAAATTAAATTCTTCATTAATGCCCGGTTCATTACGAAAAACATGCTATATTCTATCCTCTTGTGTGAGCTTAAGAGCAGAGCAACTCCTGAGCTTGTGTATTCCTCCTTTATTACTATTATTATTTTATTATTATTGACTATTTACTTATATAATGCGCAGCTCTAATTGCGCAATCATAATTATCAGTTTTTGTGTTCGAATCTGGTTTCTTTCTTTGTAGATCAGTCGCGCATTTTTTATATTTTTTTTATTTCAGATGTGTGGCTATAGCTGCCAAAGTGATTCAGTAGTGATTGGTGTGGGGGGTCCGATGTTCTTTATTTGTCTATCGGCGCCGCCGCGGTGGCTCAGTTATCTTATGGTGCTTAGTTGATGCGGTTGAATTTCGATGGAGGTGAAATTCTCGAGGCCCGTGTACTGTGCGATATCAGTGCGCGTTAAAGAACCCCAGGGTCTCTAAAATTCCGGAGCCCTTCACTATGGCGTCGTCATAGCGTGAGTCCTTTTGGGACATTAAACCACAATAAGCCAAACGTATTGTGTCCATCGTGAGCACTCCGAACCGAGGCTCTTGGCGCAGCCTGCCACATTGCTTTGTTTTCATTAAACCTTCCTCACGCCTTCGGGAAAAATATCGATACCTTTACTTAGGTTCACACACACCCAGAATTTCCTGATAAACTTCATGGTACTTCACGGACAGCGCCGAAAATTCCGTCCTGGCTCGCAGATTTCTAAACCCTTTCTTGGAAAGCTTGACTAGTGATCCATAATCACATTTAGGTTAGGAATGAAGAGAATTCCCGATGTCTGTGTGCCGCGTACCCTTTTTTCAACGAATGGAAGCATCTAAAAATGTTGAAATCTTTTCTTATAAGAGAACAACATGCTACGGATTAATGAACCACACAAGACTATTCATTTTATCTGCGCGCGTGTGTGTATGCGTTTGAATGCTTCGTGCTCTGCCCTGAGAGCAGCCACTCATATCTTTGTGGACTGCGACTTTCAGCTCTGTTCAACCATTATAAATACGGATCAGCAAAACAAGGAGAATAAAGCCGCCGTGGTGGCTGAGTGCTTATGGTGCTCGTCTGCTGAACAGAAAGACGCGGGTTCGATGCAGGCTACAGTTGGTTGAAGGCGAAATGCTAGAGGCCGGAAAACTGTCCGGTGTTAGTGCACATGTTAATAAACAAACTCCAGGTGGTCGAAATTATCCTGAGACCTCAACAACGACGTTCCTCATTGCGTAAGTTGCTTTGCGACATTAAACCTCTTAAACCAGAATCCGGAAGGGTTCTTTTACGAGGAAAGATAAGAAGGGCGGACAAAAGGGTTCCCATCATCGCCGTTGGAAACCAATATGCCCCCCTTTATGTAATGCCTTCGGGCCTTTAAGGGATCAATAAATGAAATGGAATGAAATGAAATGAAAAGAAGGTTACGCCAGAAACCCATCTTCCGTTGTTATATTGGGGTGGCCCTGACGGTAAGGCCGCGCTGGTCATCCACATTTGCGCTACACCGGAAGGCTTTTTACTGGAACGACGAGGGGGGGGGGGGGGGAGGTATGGGAGGCACTGCTGGACGATCGGGGTATTGCCATGTAGAATGGTAGACGGTGGAATATAGAAACAAAAAGTGAAATTAGCGGGTGCTACGTGGGGCACAATGTGTTCATAATTGCAAGACGGGCAAAGTGTTACTGCAGGTTCGGCGCCAGTTTGCCGCCTCCGCTTGACGGCGATTGTTGTGAAGTGCTAATTACTGATAAATAAGCATGTTTTGCGACACTGACAAAGACTGGCCTCCAATCAAAACGTGAGGAAGGCCTTCATATCCTTTTAGTCCTTTATATATTTAGCCCCGGCTGGAGCGACGAAATATTTCACTGTGAATGCCTGCCTTCTAGAACTTAAACTTTTTCCTGAGGAAGCCAACGAAACCCAGCTTTGTTGTTCGTTTTAAGACATCTGTTGCCTGTTAATTTTATTATTATTACTATTATTTACACCTCTTCTGCCACATAAGAATGAGGCGCTAGGTGGATTTCAGCGCAATGACCCAAGACGATTCTATTGTGTACGCCACTAGCTAGGGAACAAATAGGCAGAGTGCGGTCTGGCACACTCCTTTGTTTATTTTCTCCACCCTTCTTCCCGCTTTCGGCCTGACATGCAGATGCCTCTTATAAAGAATGTCACATCCGCCAACTTTTGGATAAATTAGGGGTGCCTCCATCGATAGGGCCCAACCCTACTCCAGGCTGATAGACCCATTTTTCCCTTAGAGTTAGTCGCAGCGCTGAAATTTGATTTCGGGAGAGCTAGACTAGACAACCATTCTTACATTCGTGGGTCCGATTTACTATCTGGCTGACTCGCATTCTTCCTTGAATTAAACGAAGCGTTTCTCGCATCAAGAAAATGTGTTTTGACAAAGGTACTGCATGCCCCGGACTATGAACTTACGACTGCAGTGCGGCCAACGAACATCTTTATGGAGTGTGAATCATCAGGTGTCGTGCGTGCGTGAGTTCCATTTTTGCACCACATTTTGGCGTTCTCTCACTTCGGGCTTTTATTTAGGCCCATTATAGCAGCTTTTTTCCAGGCCGTATATGTACTTGTCTAGAACAATCTTGTACCACTGTTATTAGGAGTTGTCCCCATTATAAATATCAATAAACCATGGTCATACTATTCCGGTGCATAGTCGAGAGGCGAAGACGACGTAGTTTTGACGTCGGGCTGGTGACGACGACGAAGACGCTGCAGCTAGTGCTTGGGGTGACTGTTTGGTGTGCCTTCGGACTTCGGCCTCTGACGTCTGCTGTTGAGCTAAACGCTCGTAATATTTGGTGGAGGTGCTGGGTCTGACACCTGAACCCTGCCCTGGACCTCCACAGCGGACGTAAGCTTCGAGCCACTTCTATGCCGTCCAACATACCTCCAATAATTGGACGCAAGCTGGGCGGTAAAAAAGACCTTGCTTCTCGAGCTCTGTCGTCTACAGAGTCATACCTGTCCTACATCCAGGACGTCCACGCCCTGTGCCGTAAAGTAGACAGCGCCATGTCGGAGAGTGACAAGGCGGGCCACAACCTGAAGGGGATCGCCGATGACGCTTTCAACCTTCTCCTGTGCAAAGATTGAGCAACCGTCGACCTGTCCTCCAGGTATGCCGGCAGTGCGAGAAAGCAGAACACCGCGGCATTGCTTCTCGTTTCGAGCACCTTCCGAATACGGTGTCGACATCCTCCTGTGAAAACCTGCCAATACTGCAACAGCCGTCCCATCCTGCCAAATTGACCCGAATTTTGCGCAGAGAAATGGTGGCTATGACTCCTGTCACCTTCGCCCCCCAGCCGGCCGATGATACGATTGCGCTGGTCCAGGCCGTCGTTCGCCAGGAGTTTGCGAACGCGGTCCTCAATTCTGGCCTGCCCTCTGCGTCGCCCTGTTTGCAAACCATCAGTTCACTGGTTGCTGCTGCTTCACCGACTCCGACCATACTGCCACGTTACCGCTACCGGAATCCTGCGAATTGGCGCACGTCGGACGACCGTCCAACCTGCATCACCTGTTCGCATGCCAGCGACATTTCCCACTGCTGCTGCAGCCGTTGGTTTTCACAGCCTCATCTTCGCTCTACTTACGATCATCCTGCCGACTACGGACCTAGTTCTAATTATGATCGTCGTGCCGTGCACGAACCACGCCAGATGTCTTCCCGTGCTGAGTTTCCACAGGGCTTCAACACTCCGACCCCGCGAAGGTCCAGCCGCTCGCCTTCACCTCAGGTCCGATGCTCCCGTTCGCCGCAACCTGGCTCTCACTCGGAAAACTAACCAACGCAGCTCCCTGATATGAAGCTGCATTGATGACCCGGCCCGAAAATCCTCTCCTGACCCTTGCTCCTCACCGCAACCTTCTCGATATCTGCGTGGACGGTGCCCCAGTTACCCCTCTGGTTGACACGGGCGCCCAAGTTTCAGTCTTGAGCTCCTCCTTTCGCCGTCGCCTGAAGAATGTTGGGACACCTACCATGTCCTCAGCCGTTCGTGTCGCCGACGGCAGTGCTGCTGTCGTCCCGACCCATCTCCGCTCCACAGTACTTGCCCAACTTCATGACGCTTCTGCAGCGGGGTGCCTCGGCGTGTCACTCACGTACCGTACCGTGCCAAGGCGGTTCTTCTAGCCTCGCCTTTACTGCTCTGTCCGCGAGTATGTTGATACTTGCGATCAATGTCACCGCCGGAAAACGCCATCACATCGGCCTAGTGGCCAATTTCAGCCAATGGACATTTCGACTGACCGATTTTTCTATGTTGGGCCCAATCTGTGTAGTCCTCTCCCGACATCAACTTTTAGGAGCAAGGGGATTGCCGTTGCGACCAATTACACTACCGGGTACGCTATCACGCGCGCTATTCCTACCAGCTGTGCCCCGATGTTGCCAACTTTCCTCTCCATGACGTTGGGCTACTTCATGGCACTCCTCGTCAACTGCATACGGATCGCGGCCTCTGCTTTCTTTCTAAAGTGGTCCACGACCTTCATTGCTCATCCTCCATCCGCCACAAGTTCAGAATGGCCTACCACCCTCAGACCAACGGCCTTACTGAGTGCCTTAACCGCGCCCTGACAGACACGCTGTCTATGTATGTCTCAGACCACTATCGTGACTGGGACGTCAGTTTACCTTTCGTGACGCTAGCCTAGAATTGCACACGCCATGATAGCACGGGCTACTCTCCCTTCTACCCGCTGTTTGGCCGCGACCTGTCAGGGTCTGTGTGGCCCTGCTCGACTCCATATTATAGCACGAGGACGCACAGGAACCTGTGCTGAGCTAAGTGTCTCCACACGGTGGCACGTGAGCCCCTAAAACCAGATGAGGTTCGCATATGAGGACCACATGGAGAGGGTCGTTTACAGGAGTGTAAAAAGATAATAACGACAAAAAATTGGCAGTGCGATAACCGAAAGAAACAAAAAAAAATAAACACACACGCAGAGGTGACATAAATACACAGAATACACTCAAAATTGTGTCATTCTTGAAGAATTTTTAAGAGGAGATATGTGGGGAAATGCATAGAAACCAACATATGAAGTTAAAGACAGCGCCAGAGTGTTAGAAAGTTTATCAAAAAGACAAATTTCATTCCAGGGAACACCGCTTATCAACAACACAACATCAAGATTAGAATAAATACAAATGGCACGCAAAATAATAGAGGCGCACAAAAAATCAAAATACAATTCAAGAGTGTGAAAAAAAGTCCAAAGAAACAGAGTTTACCCAAACGCCGCGATCGGCAACAACAACACGATAATAATGCGATTAATACACATGACAGACGAGCGTCACAGAATGCCTGCTTAACCACAACAAGAATAACTTCAGTACCTCCACTAGATATGAAAGTGTTAAATACAGAAAAAGTCGCTTTGCTATTATCATCACTGTATATTGAAGAGACAGTCGTCTGAGTGCAAAACAGTTCACAAAAAAAAAACAAGCAAAATATTGCAGGAAGATTTAGCCAGAAAGACAGGAGTGTTTCCCAGGGCTTTCATTAATGCCAGCAGTAAAGATGTTAAATTTAAAAATCAGATATGATTAACAGGCTTCCCTGTCGTAATGTGTCTGGAAGCCATATTTCAGTAAGGTGGCCTTGAACCTTCCTAATTAACGGGTTTTTGTGGTTACGTGTCTTGAACAGGGCAGATCTGGCAGTGATCGTATGTGTGCTCGGTGCTAATTTATTCTCAATCAGAAAACAGTTTCAGTATGCCCAATGTACTGTGCACTGCACAAAGAGCTCTCGAGAAGGTAGACTACGTTTCTGGCATCACAGTTGAAATCTCGAATCTTGAATGAGGAAGACCACGCTGTGCTGCGAGCTTCTGTGACCTTATTGATCATTGCACAGAGTTTACAGCGCGGTTTATTGCAAGGTTTGCACCCTGAGACTTCCACGTTGTCTAGTTTCGAGGAGTTTACGGCATCTTTGATATTTCTTGCCCTCCGAAATGCGACACTGGGTGGTGCCGGAAGCAAGCGCTTCATTTTGTCGCTCTGAAGGAGAATGTTCTGATGCTTTCTGGGAACAGCATTAGCATTCGGTCCTTATGGAGGATAGGTTAATATCAGATTAATTGGGAAGTTCGTCTGCGCAGTATTGATACTATTTATCATTGTATGGCGGTCTTTTGCTAGAGCTTTTTCCAAGGTATTGTCGATGATAAGCTTGGGGTAGCGTTGTCAGACCAAATCCTTGAGGAGTGTCTCTCAGTTAAAAGAGAAGTCCTCTTCACGGGAGGAGATGCGTTTAAACCTTAGAGCCTGGCTATATGGTATTCCTCTCTGGCAATTTTTTTCGTGTCTACTTTCCAAATGCAAGTATTGGTGCCTATCCGTTGGCTTTCTAACCACGGAGGTGAGAAGCTTGTTTTGCGAGATCTGAACTATGGCATCCGGAAAGCTTAGCGGAGAGGTTGAGTAGGTGTAGAAGGAAGAGATGCTTCTGTGAGAATTATTAATGTCAGCGATGTGTTTGAATAGCTCTTCTTCCCCATAGCACCATGTAAGAAATATGTCATCTATAAACCTCCTGTAAAAATGGGGTCGGAAGACACAGCTCTTTAGGTATTCGGTTGCGAGAATGCCCGTAAATATATTGGCATAATAAGGACCTACATTTGTGCCCATTGGTCTGACACTAATTTGCACATAGTGGTCGCCGTCAAATTCAGTTATTAATTTCCAGCACCGAATGCAGAAGTGTTTCAAGGGTCGTGCGATACACTGGTATTTCCAGTTGGGAACCTCTGTAAGCGTGAACGACTGACCTGGTCCCATCCGAGTGGGGTATGTTGGTGTACGGGGACACGACATCGAGGTTAAGGAGTATGCTGTTTTCTGAAATGAACAGATCAATTATACCAGAAAGAAAATGAGTTTTGTCTTTGACAAATGAAAGGAAATGTTGGTTGATGTTTTTGATTAAGCTGCCGACAAAACTGAAATTCTTTTCTGACGTGGTTTCTATTCCGGAAATAAATGATCATCATGCATTATTTTACTTATGTAAATTTGGCAGAAGGTAGAACCCACCGGGGATGGGAGACAACAAAAGCAAATGCTTGGCGATTTTATCAGTTATTTTGTTCTCCTTTACGAGGTCTTCTAGAGTGATTTGGACCAGATGTTTGAAATGTATTATATATATGAGTTTTGTATCAGGCCTTTAGGAAGAGAGATAACAGCTTTCAAAATTTCTATATTGCCAATTTCTACTTAACGCTATGGTGCAACGAATTCTTGGCATATGGTAACGTTAAACATCCACGGCTATTGCAACGCAAGCCAGCACACGTTATTGAACGACGCCCCAAAAAATTAACACATCCATTGCATTGTCATTAAAAAACAAGGAATACCGGCAAAGTGGGCATTAAGAGAAATTGCTCTATACCCGTGTTCGGCAAAAGTGCAACCATAGGCATCGATGGGGCTCAATAGGCATCGATGAGTCACAAGCAGTAGCGCAGCACAATAGACAAGTTTGAAGTTCAGTGCAGCGATAACCTGTTTGGGGCACAGGTGTTCCAAGAAAAAGGAGACGGCTGCTGAGCTTTTTCAGAAGTATTTAGCTAGAAATTGGCGTCGCTCTTCTATTTACACAGAAACGGTTCATGTGTTTCGAGAACTAAACAAACGGAATGACGCTTGCTGTTTAAAAGAGAAGTTTTATTACCTCCTTCTACGTAAGGCGCATAAGCAGTGAAAAGCAGGCGTGTTAGGACTCAGGCAGAAGTGATTTTTTTTTGTTTTTCTGTTCACAAATGAAACTTCTTCTCGGAGCTTCACTGACGCTCACGGTACATCTATGGATACATACCGTTGATGAAACTTCTTCTCGGAGCTTCACTGACGCTCACGGTACATCTATGGATACATACCTTTGCTGCCAGAACAAGAGAGCACGTTAAACTGCTGCAACCATTTCCACGCGTGACGTCAAGAAGATGAGAAAGTGTCATCCGGTTGTGCCGACGCGCACACGTTGCATTTTCCAGGATTTGAACAAAGCAGCATCTAACTTGTGCTACGTAGGGCGCAAAGCCAACGCTGTTTATTTGGCTACTCAGGTATAAGGAGGGTCAAGTGTGTGTAGCCTGTTGCTAATATTGGCGTAATTATTTTTATAAATAAAATATGCAGAATGTAAAGGCGCCTATAGGAACAATGAGGTTTGCCATTTTTTTCCCACTGTCCTTCGCCAGTTGAAGTATCTGTAGTGCATTTTAGTTATCAGTAATAAATTCTTAACGCTGATGTAGCATCAAAAACAATCATCAGAAAGTTGTGGAGCATCGCAAAATAGCTATTCTCGCTGTATTTTTGAGCACCGAGAGCAATTCATAGTGCGAAGCAAATAGATGCTGTGGCCGCATAGATCAAGACGGACCTTAACGCGAATGCCACAATGTGAAAATCAATCACTATAACGGACAGAATTAAGACACCCCTCCAAGTTCTGTCCAATGCCACTTTGCGGGGGAACGCCTCCTGATAAAGCACTTGTGGTATAGAGACAGGACGGTTGCGGCGGTCTCGACACCACAAGTGGCAGAAGTTATTGGTCATATGGTGCCCCCCCCCCCCCCCGAAAAGTAGCATTGGTCGAAACTTGGAGAGGGGGGGGGGAGGGGAGGAGGGCGTTTTCTGTCTCTTTTCTTGTCTACGGTGCTACCTTGGCGTGTAACAGTCGCTGAACGCTGCTCTTGCACTGTAAAGAAATCCATTTCTCATGTTAGGCTTTAAAACCTGTGCGAGTAGCATTCGTTCTATTGTCGTGCATTGCCGAGATGGAACGTATCTTGCATCTGAACAGTTAAATTGTGCAAGTAACTAATTTCGAGATAATTGTATTGTCGTCGGAGAGCCACAGTTTCAGAAAATAAATGCCGAAAAGCCGGATTAGTTGGCCTGTATACTACTTTCACTGAACTGGCACCAATTCTCTTTGTGCCTAAAACAACACCGAATTATCGCCCTGAAAACATTGTAGAGAGATTCTGCATCAGGATAGCTGGAAGGAAAAATTAAACATCATTGGGCAATATATAGTTTGTGATGAGAAAGAATTTACATCAGCCATATTTATCAGTGAAATAGTAAACTGCAGCTACGTGAACGTTTTAACCCCTATATTTTGACACCCAGTATTGCTGAGGTGTCCAGAGTCATCGGTTAGACAAGTTGCATATAAGTGCTTGGATATGTAACAATTCTGGGTTGTACCACAGTGCAGTGCAGCAACATTGTTAGGCTGTATCAATCGTAATAAGAATTCAATATATAATATTACGGGGGGTTAGCCCAGCGGCAGACGGGACAGGCCACAGGCAGAAGGCACGCCGAGCTAAATCACTCCAGCACAAACTGCCACGTCCTCGTCGTCGTCCACTGCCGAACGTCCCAAAACAACGTCGTCTTCGCCTAGCAACTATGCACCGTTACACTACCCCCCCCCCCCCCCCCCCCCCCGTCCTCCGCCGGGCGGAAGGAAGCACAGTCCCTGGGCGTCCTAAGGTGGCGGCTTTGGATGGTAGGGCTTAAGACGGGCGTCGTGTACGAGCTGTGTGGAGGGGGCCGCACGAGCAGTGTGGTGTTGCAGGGGCGCGATCTCGTAGGCCACATCGCTCAGTTGCCGCAAGACGCGGTAAGGGCCCACGTAACGAGGCAGCAACTTCTCACACAGGCCCACACGACGCGCAGGGAGCCAGAGGAGTACGAGGGAGTCGGGAGGGTAATGGGCGTCTCGGTGATGAAGGTCGTACTGTCGTTTTTGAGCTAATTGTGAAGCGTCGAGGCGATCTCGAGCGATTTGGCGGGCGGCGTCAGCCCGGGCAATGGCGCCACAAGCCTAATTGCTTGTACAAGGGTCGTGAGGCAGGAGGCTGTCGAAGGGTAGCAACGGGTCGCGGCCAAAGAGCAGGTAGGAGGGGGAGTAGCCGGTGGTATCATGGCGTGTGGAATTGTAGGCGAACGTCACGAAAGGTAAACTGACGTCCCAGTCACGATGGTGGTCTGAGACATACATAGACAGCATGTCCGTCAGGGTGCGGTTAAGACGCTCAGTAAGGCCGTTGGTCTGAGGATGGCAGGCCGTCGTGAACTTGTGGCGGGGAGAGCAGGAGCGCAGAAGGTCGTGGACCACTTTAGACAGAAAGCAGGGGCCGCGATCCGTAAGCAGTTGACGAGGAGCGCCATGAAGTAGGACGACGTCATGGAGAAGAAAGTCGGCGAAATCGGAGGCACAGCTGGTAGGGATAGCGCGCGTGATAGCGTACCGGGTAGTGTAATCGGTCGCAACGGCAATCCACTTGTTCTCGGATGTTGATGGGGGAAAAGGACCAAGCAGGTCGAGACCAACACGAAAAAATGGGTCAGTCGGGATGTCGATGGGCTGAAGACACGACGACACAACGAACGCCGCAACTGCCTTGTGACCCCACTCACCACCCACATGAGAACCCACATGAGAACCTAGAAGACCCAACGACCCCACTGAACCGAGTCCGCCGCCACTAACCAGAGAACCCATTGACCACCGACACTCACACTAGAAACAAGTACCCCAGCCCCTGCCGTTGGGTGTGTCCACGGGCCCCGACGTTGACTTCCAGAAACCGGTGGCTCCTCAGTCTTCGTGGACCTGGCTTCACCCGCTCATCATCTCTTTCATCGTGACGGCAATCCCTTCATCTTCTCTTCTCTGTTCATACGTTCTGCCACGCCCATCGTCACGTCCTGCTTGTCATCGTCTGTGGCATTCTTCTAGTTCGCAGGATCGGGACGATCGCTTCGTGGCCCCGAGTCATGTGACGGACTAGAAGACGACGAAGCGAGCAGTGGCATGGGCAGGAGCGCTCGTGCTAGGCTCGCAGATATTAAATCATATCATCGCCATCGGTCATGCAGTCCTTTCTTCATCGCTTGCCGTCACGCAACAATATGTAAGCGCCTACCAAACTCAGGGCAGACATCAATACTCTGTCAGAGAGAACTAGCGCTATATCAACAGAACAAGCAACCTTCCAAGGCCTCGTTACTACCAAATTTGCAGAGATAGATATTCGCTTTGCAACACTAGAGGGACAGGTATCCCAAATAGCCACGTGCATGCAGCAAATAATGGATAGGCTTACAACTATCGAGGCCCGCCTACCCCCCATCTTGGATCTGTCCACGACGCCACAACCATCTGTAACCCAACATGGCACAACGCCAAAAATAATAATAATAATAACTAATAATTGTGGGAGACTTCAACGCTCAACACCCAGCATGGGGATATACCAAAGCAACTCCGAAAGGGAACCTGCTCTGGCAAATCATACAGTCACTAGGGCTCACAACGCTAAACAACCCGAGCGACCACACACGCATGGGTAACAGTGTATGTGTCGACACATCTCCAGACCTATCCCTCTCTAAAAACGTCAAGGACGCAAAGTGGGTCAACACCGGGCAAAACCTTGGTAGTGATCATTTCATCCTTAGCATCACCTTCCCCACGACAAAACTTAAAAACAAAGCAAAAGAAATACGAACCACGGATTGGGACAAGTTCAGGCAACTTCGCGACAAAACAGCTCCAAAGGAGATCTCTAACCTTAGCGACTGGGTTATCTCCCTGAATGAGGATGTCAGCTCCACTAGCGTTGCGGTGCCAGTTGAGAAGGAGGAGCAGATTGCAGACTCAAAGCTGCTACACCTGTGGCAGGCACAAAAAGGCCTCCAAAAACGCTGGAAGAAGCAAAAACACAACAAGCGACTACGCAAAAAGATCGCTGAAATCGAGAGGCGAATCGAGGAACATACACTTACTCTCCAAAAACAACAATGGAACCAAATATGTGAAAGCGTCAATGGGCAGCTCGGAAATAAGAAGACATGGCATCTTCTAAGACACCTGCTCGACCCAGAACAAACACGTCCCGTGCAACAAAGTCAACTGTACAGACTCATACATAAATATGAGGGTACACCTGAAGACCTAATCAAAGAGCTAGCAGAACGTTATCTAAACACGGATGATGGTACCACTCAACCAGACTACCGGGGGACTCCTAATCCAAATTTAGACGCAGACATCACAGACGCAGAGGTCTGGTACGCAATTGGAAAACTGCGGACAACATCTGCGGCAGGACCAGACAAAGTAACAAATAAGACTCTCAGGAACTTAGACGCAACGTCGATCGCGGCGGTTACAGACCTTATGAACAAATACTGGCATGCAGGCAACATACCACCAGAGTGGAAACACGCGAAAATCATTTTTATTCCTAAAGCGGGTAAGAAACTCAGCACTGAGAATCTACGCCCAATTTCATTAACATCATGCCTAGGCAAACTCATGGAGCATGTCATCCTCAATAGGCTCCAAAACTATGCGGAGGACATGAACCTCCTACCTGAAACAATGTTAGGATTCAGGGCCCAACTATCTACCCAGGACATACTCTTGCAGCTTAACAAGGACATAATTGAAGCTGACGAGGGAACAGGAACGAAGGCAATATTGGGTTTAGACCTTGTTAAAGCTTTCGACAACGTCACCCACAAAGCCATTTTGACAAACTTGTCAGAAATCAACCCCGGAGAAAGGACGTACAACTACATCCGATCCTTCCTCACTAACAGAACAGCAGTGATAACGGTCGGAACAATAGAGTCTGCCCCAATCACACTAGGAAGTAAAGGAACGCCACAGGGCTCCGTCCTGTCCCCTTTCCTTTTTAACCTCTCCCTCATCAAAATTCCCCCCAAACTGGCACAAATACCAGACCTACATCACACATTCTATGCAGATGACATCACACTTTGGGTAACCAAAGGATGCGAAGGCTACATAGAAGACACACTCCAAGCAGCAGTGGACATCATTGAGGCATGCGCATGGGAATCCGGCCTCACTTGTTCTGAGCAAAAATCTGAACTCTTCGTGATCCGTCGTAAACAAAGAGGTAGGCGTACCACGACATCCCCCCCGCAAATAAACGTCTATGTTAATGGACGATCTGTCAAAGAGGTACAGACCATGAGGATACTGGGGTTGTATTTACAAACAAATGGAAAGAATACTGACACACTCACTAAGCTAAAACGCACGGTAGAAGCGACGGCGCGATTAATCCGCCGCATAGCTAACCGCAGACAAGGGGTGAGGGAAAGAGATTTATGCCGACTAGTGCAGGCCTTTGCGCTAAGCAGGATACTCTATGCCACCCCTTATCTCAAATTTTCGAAAGCAGAAAAGGACAAATTGGATAGTATGATACGGCAGGCCTATAAGGCTGCGTTAGGACTCCCACTAAATGCCTCAACTGAAAGGCTTATGAGGTTAGGAATACATAACACCTACAATGAACTGAAAGAAGCCCATTTAATGGCTCAAACAGCGCGATTAGCCAATTCCAGAACTGGCAGGAGTATTCTTACCAGGCTCGGAATTAACTTTCAACCTACGAATAACGATGCTAAAGTAGATTTACCCCGCGACTATAGGACGGCCCTACTAATCAAACCACTCCCCAAAAACATGCACCCCTTACACCATGAGGGTAGAAGACAAGCAAGAGCCAAAGCCTTACATAACAAATACAGACAGTGCGCTGGAACACTTTATGTAGATGCGGCAGAATACAAAAATACCAATGCCTTTGCAATTGTGGTTGTGAACGAGAATGGTGACCACATCGTCTCGGCGACAATCAAAACGAAATCCTCTGAAACGGCAGAAGAGGCGGCTATAGCCCTCGCCCTAGCGCATACCCAAGGGAGCATCATCTTCAGCGATTCCAAAATGGGTATCAATAATTTCGCTAAAGGGCGAATTACAAACACCTCCCTTAGAATCCTTAACGCAACCAAATTCTCACCAAATTATTCCGAATTGATATGGGTCCCAGCCCATTCGGGGAATCCGGGGAACGAGGCAGCCCACAATAAAGCCCGAGGTTTCGTCGACCGGGCAGTGGATGAGTCTGGCTCCCTGAATTTCACGAAGGACTCCATGATCACATATCATGATCTCACCAATCATTTTAAACTAGAGAGGAGAATTTTCCCCCCTCCAGACAAAAGACTTACTAAAGAACAAGAAGTTACGTGGCGTCGTCTACAGACGAGATCGATACGCACCCCATCACTCCTCGCGCACATTTATCCAGATCTTTACAACCCAAACTGCAAACACTGTGGCCACCGTGCTACCTACGATCACATCCTGTGGGACTGCAAAATAGAGCCACCTCCGGGTGATCTAGTTACAGCTCCTTCTCTCGAGCGGTGGGAGACCGTGCTGGCTAGCTCTGACCCCAGAACGCAAGTTTTGGCGGTGGAGTGGGCTGACAAAGTCGTCGAGGGCTATGTACTCTCGACCACTTAACGCGACCTCTTGCCAAGCTCTTCCCGGCGAATAAAATGTTTTACAATTCAATGTAAGGGTGGAACGTCAATAATAGGAGCACGGCTCCCGCTCTACAACTGAAACCGGAAAAGGAAAGACAAAAGCTGGGTGAGGCCGTATATGGGATGGTTATGGCACTGGACACTAGAAACACGCATTGCATGCAAGTACGAATATACCATTCCATAAGGAGATTCCCCATATATGTCTCGCCACAGCGTTCATAACGGGTGTGATGGTAGTTTTCAAAATTTGAAAATAAAACTAGACAATAACCTTTGACGCGCACCGGTCTTCGTAACGCTAAGCGCACTCTTAAAAGGAACTCTGTGCTAAACGAGAAACAAGAAAGGCAACTCAAGCCAAGCATACGCTTCACAAATACAAAAAAAAACTTTGCCGTAGAGTGCCTAAGAAGGTATTCTAAAAGAAAACTGAAGGAATCTGAATGGCGCTTGCTTGCGCGGCAGCACGAAATGTGTGCGCGGTCGCCTTTAGGAACTGCGCTCAATGACCGGACACAGATTTCTTTTTGATCCATTTTACTTTCGTCCTTCAGATTTTTGTAGTCGTCCTCTGCTTTTAACGACGCGACATCGGTCATTCTCTACTTTACATTCATTGATCTCTGGGAGCCCTCATACCATTCCTGTTACGACGGTGATGTGGTTAAGCAATGCGAAACTGGCCTGCGATGGCAGGTGCTGCTATCGGTGGGGCTTGGGTAACACACGTTGCTCTTAAGGAGCAACCAGTGGCCAATCATTAACTTAGCGGTGACCTGCAAGGAGGTGTAGTTTTCCCACAATCCCGTGGGCAGCATTTTACTGCTAGGGCTTCACTCAGTGGGCTTCACGTACGACTTCACTGTTTCTCCGCGACGTGCCCTCTCTAATGCGGACGCATTAATAAAAAAAATAGCAATACATGAATTGTTCACACCATTTACGCAGTGTTCCACTGGACGCACAGTGAATTCCAAACACATCAACACAAGCCTTTTAACAGCTTCGCAGAAATTATATGCTACCTCTCGTCATCCATATAATAAAGAATTGCGTGTTGTCATGAAGTGACTACTATGGGTTAGCGCCTTCGTCTCTTTTGTTATAGCGGCCACCAAATGTTAAACTGTGCATGGAATTAATACTGGATACGACACTTATGCTCCGCTTTAAGGGCATGACGCGAAGGCTTTGATGGGCTACTGCCCGTATAAGCGGAATTGACCGTTCTGAATTTCACATTCAAAGATCACTGGGAGTCCTGATTCCACACCTGGCGCCGTGGAGCAGCTATTGAGCGATGCGTCACTTCCCTACGAAGGTAGGTGCTGACACCCGTGTGGTTTGCGAGACCTATATTGCTCTCCCCGAGCAACCTCTCACGACCTATCATTAATTTTCCTGCCACCTTCCACGTGGTAAGTTTTCCCACAATATGTAGGGAAGATAAGATGACGTCACAAGGTCATGTGATCTCGGGGGCTAACCGGACACCTTAACTGAACATGGGAGAGAGTAAGGAATTTTAATGAGAGAAAAAGGTGGAGAGGTCGGCTGGTGGTAACATGGCCCTATGGCCATGTTAAAATACGCTTAGAGCACACGCCGGTGCCGACGTGTCTGCCACTTATCAGAAAAAAAAGGTTTTTAACCGGCTCACCGAATACGATGTAATAAAGGGGCTTTAAAAACCTTTGGGTATTGTATATGAGCTATTAATCACTGCATTTTTTCTTCATGAACACTTTAACCAAATAACTCATTCTAAAGAAGTAGAACCGATTGCTGGGCTACCCCATTCTGACATAAGTGAAGCAGCGCGAAAGAAGCCCGAAGGCGAAGCGAAGAACTTATCACATCTTTTCTGTCCCTTCTTCGCTTTGCCTTCGGGCTTCTTCTTTCGCGCTGCTTCACTTATGTCAACTCATTCTACAGGCAGCAGTGACCCCAGTGTCGAACCAGAAAGTTGGTGACACTTTTCCGGCGACTTTTGTGCTGGCGCCGTCCTTCATCGCATACTCCTCGTAATTCTAACCAGGGGTGGCGTTTGGTTAGATGCTTCAGGCGTTACGCAGCTATCATGGCCGCTGCTTAGAAACCTCCATTCCCCGAAGAATTCCGGCTTGTGTCGGCCGTGGGGCCGGCGGAAAAGTGCAGACATTTCAGCATGTAAAAAGCGACGAGAGCACAGGAAAGAGCGAAGACGAGAAATTCAACGTTTGACTGCAGATAACTCAGCCCCTACAAAACGGGTTAAAACAATTCTTGATCAACGACATTCTTGAAGCAGCGTCCTTTAACGTCCCAGAAATAGCGAACCTTTATTGAAAGTCCCTTTCAGAACTCCTTTAAGGTTTTTTTCGTGTTCACCCGAAGCTAATACCGTCGACGCTTTCTGATTACTTTCCGCAATAAAACCTCTGCGACGGTGATCGGTGCGGTGCTGCTTACAAGTAACGCAGAGATTTTGTGAAAGTGAGCGGTCTTTTAAAAAGCGCATGAGGTTGTAGCAATACACAGAACAGTAAAAACAACGTAATAAACAGTATATGCCTTCAAAAAGAGCAGGTTCATATTTTCAGACAGTAGGCCCCGAAATACGAAGTGACTGTCATCCTGGCTCTCTCGCCCGCATGCTCAACACAATCATTTATAAAATAATATGCTTAACCTGTTCTTCGCCCGACGTGCTCACCGACGTGCACACACTAATGCGCTTAGTTCAGAGGATTTTTCAGCTCAAGTTAGCAGAAGGGAAGACCGGTTTTCAAGGACTGCAATTTGTGCTGCTTAAGAAGTTTTCAAGACATTTTCGATTCCGAACACTGCAGCATCTTTCGTCGAATATAAAAGAGCACTACTGTCGCTGTCAGCAGCATCTTCTGCCATTCTTCACGCGCATTTGCTTGCCCGCCGTGGCGACATGGTGATTTTTCGACTGCTGATTTCAAGGTGGCGAGCTCGGTCCCGACCGCAGCGGCCTAAGTGCGATGGAGCGGATATAAAACTCGGCAGTGCTGTGAGGCTTGAGCGTGTGCTGAAAAAGACCATTTGGTCTAAATTATTCTGGAGCCTACCCCTGCGGCCCCTCTTATAGCCGATGCGTCACTTCGGGGCGTTGAACGCCACAATTTTCAATTTGTTGCATACATGCTTTCAGATATACAGGAGGCGAAATCAGTTGTGCACAGAAGGGCAGTGCCTTTGATTTTATATGGGTAACTGGACACGATGCTAATGGTTCTCTCTGTTTGGAGGCTGTGTCGGGCGCCAGATCAAAAAAAAAACACTGCTGGAAGCATGCGTTCACAATTGCGAGTCGTACTAAATGTGCAACCGTTATGATAGAAACGCGGCTATTCAAAGCGGTAGCACTGTTAAAATTGCATCAGTCTCAGAAAGTTCGAGCCTTGCTGCATTATCTTCTCTCAATTCTCCCTCTCGCACATCACTAAACCAACGTTCGGGGCGCCGGCACAGAACGAAGGCTTGCCTCATCTTAAACACCTGTGACTGCCGCTAGTTGTTTCTTGATATGGAACTGGCCAGCGATTGTTCTGTTGTTTGTTCTTTGGTCAAGGTATAGAGCATAAATTTGGTGAGCATGGAAGTGTGCGCTGTGTGTGAAGAGATAAAATTTTTCAGCCATTGTTAAGTTTGTGAAATAAGAAGTTGCAAATATTCACAGGGATATTTTTCGATTATTTTCAATAATAGAAAGAATTCTTCTATTAAAGGATTATGTGACAGGTATAAAACGCCAGGCTGTTAAAATAATTGCTAGGTGTAGTCCATACAAAGAAAACAAGCTGTAGGGCATTTAAATAATCGTCAAAAAAATCTAAGAAGGCGTTGGCAAAGACAGGCATATTCATTTCATTAGTTAACTGCACTACCCCGATAATAAACTTTTCTAAACCTGCCTAAATGATCGGCGAGGGACCCCAGCAGTCGTCGTCTCAGATGCAGATTAAAATCGCGAATTTAAAGAGCGCTGAAGCGGGAAATAACGAGCATAAAATTGTAGCCATGAGCTGCTTAATAGTAAAAATCGTGGGACGCACTTTCATAACGGTGATCGTAGGGAGGAAATGAAATAAGCTATACGCAATCCTAGGCTACCGGGAAAACGAAATGCCCTTTTCATAACCAATAAAAGCTTAGCCGTGCTCGATAACACGTTGCCAGCCGACAAAGGAACTGGTCCTCCATTCTAGACGAGGAGCCCATTGTACTTAGTGGCACGGGATGGGAGACTTTCATACTAAGGCGTAAGACTTACTTGCCCCTTGAGCTAAATCCCGCCTCTGTGTCCACGTGTGTGTGTGTTCACAATTGATGGTAGGCATGAACGATCGCGTCCTCGTGCAACCTCGCAGGTGGTAGTTAAATTAATTCATCATTGTTCACGGGAGGTTGCTCGGGTAGAGCAACCTGGATCGCACAAGTGTTACCGGTGACAGTACTTGCCATCCGAGTGCACTGGCGCACCGCTTCATCGCGGCACCACTGCGACAGGAATGGCATGAGGACTCCTAGAAATCTATAAATGCTAAGTAGAGACAGACCAAGTATGCATATATGGGCATTAACACACTAGCTATCACGTCATACCCTTAATGTGGAGCGGGCCACTGCCGGGTGGCGAACTGCATTCACAAAGTTAGCGCACTGAACAGAAGGGGTGCTGCAGCGGTGCCGCAGCGGCTACGTAGAGCCATGCAGAGGTAGAATTGCCACCTGCGTGACATCGGGTTACATCACGCCGCGCAAAGACTGCATTCATAAAATGAGCAGGCGCGTTTACGCCTTCTCACACATAAGGAGTCTAAAGTGCCTCTGTAAATGTTTGGTCTTTTTTAACTTTCGAGGGACTTAGCACCGCTGAGGGTAGGCTGCCGATAGCTGAACGTGCAAGTGGCTAGAAGTTTCAGAAAGATACCTTGAGCTATTATGCACACCTACGCGTTCTTCATCGGTGAGCAATAAAGAGCAGGTGACAGGTTCTTAGAGAATAACGAGACAAAGTGTTGACTACATTCGAATGAGTGCGAAAGCAGGGATTCATGCTAACCAGAAGACGACGATGAGCGGGTAGCGCCGTATTAAGGCCGGGATACATGCGACGTTTTTTTCGACGACATTCGCGCTGCAGAAAACGTCGCGGCGGCGCGACGCCCGGCTGGAGATACATGGAGCGTTGAAGCGACGGCGCGCCGCCGCGTATCCCTCGACGCTAAAGCAAATGTGATCAACAAGTGGCAAACACCACTCTGTAAGGAGGTCTGTGAGAACAGCGACGCTAACCATAATGTTAAAATCAGGAAAGTTTCACTTCGACACCACTGTACAAATTTTAGCACGCGCGCTTAAGTATCCATAAAGATTTGCGTGCTCGAATGCATGCCGTCGCGTACCTTTGGTCGCCCGCTCAGCCGTGGACACCAGCGGCTGCGGTTTTCTTCGACACATTCGCTTCAGGGAGGGAGCGCAGGCATTCAGATCCAAGATTCGGCCGTGTTCTTCAAAAAAAGCGACATTTTAAGTCTGATGAAGCGTTTATTTTCACGAAAATAACATTTCCGTGCCAAAAACACCGCGTAGCGCCTCGGCCATGGCGGCCATGTTGGCGGCGGCAGGGAAAGGACCGGAAGAGCGGGCTTACTGGGCTGCTATTGGCTAGCTTCAGCCGCCGCTTCCGGTCTCACCGGACGCCGCGCGTCAAAATCTAGCCGGTCCTGATCGGCTGCGGCGGGCTTTTTCACGACGCCGGGCGTCAAATCTGCGCCGTCGGGCGAAAATCGACGACTCGACGCGGTAAAAACGGAGAGCTCGCGCTAGGCCAGATGCACGCACTCAGGAGATGCGAGAAAGATAAATAACTTTAATGAGAAGAGACTTCGAACATGTAGGTCCCTATACCAAGGTAGATGTACTATGGTAGCGTAGGGTGCATAGAAGCCCATACGTCCATAACATGGCGGCTGGATGGATGGATGGATGGATAGGAGCGCCCCCTTTGAAACGGGGTGGTGGCAATTGCCACCATGCTGAGCTTTTCTTTATTTATTTTTTTTTGTTTACTGTGTTGGCAATTCTCATTAAGATTCTCTATCAACTTTGCCTACGGTTTCCTACTATTCTAACCTTATGCCACATCTCTGCTTTTCAGCCACCAATCCTCCATTCGCTTTTTGCTGACTTCCACTGCAGATTTATTTACATGACCATTGTTATCTTTAAACCCTAGGGCCTCAGAAAGAGTGACTGTGCCTGCATCGACATCCGGATGGATGTCGATGGTGCGCAGCCAGCGCCACCTTCGAAATGCGTGGAGAACTAAAAAGTGAGGTCATAATTAAAAAAAAAACGCGACGTCGAAGTCACGTGTTTTAGTTACGGCGTATTCATGACGTCAACGTCACGTGCTGCTTGGCGGGAAAAATAAACTGCTGAACGCCGCGACGCTTTAGCGCGACACCCGACACGAGAACGAAGATAGAAGACACGACGAATGCCGACCACCAACGCTATTTTTAGGTAGTCAGTTCTCGTTGTGCCTTTTTCCTTCGTCCTCGCCTCAGGTGTCGCGATGAAATGTGACGCCGCCAGAGAGGTTATCGCTCGCACATTGTGCAACCGCACCTCTTTTTTGCCTACGGGGGCCCCATGGCCACAGACGATGCCCTTTTGGGGCAAAAGCGACAGAACCGCACCCAACCGAACGAAACTACACAGAAGCGCCGGCAAAAGGGAAAAGCGGAAACTGTACACGAACCATGCACACCAAAAACTCGAGCAACAAGCAACGAGGAAAAAGTAGGGCTAGCAGAATCGAGTTTCAAACAAAAGCAAGCAGAATGGTCAAAAGATATGACAAGGGTATGACATCAGAGCACCGTCAACCTTGGCATCGTCCCGCTGCCGTTGCCGCTGCTCTGAGCGAACGCTGTCACAAAAATTTTTACAAAGCAAGCGCTATACTTTCTTACAAAATGCACATAACTAAATCATTTTAAAAAGGAATAACTGCAATTATTTTTGAACGCTTTTGAAACACAAAATATGTCCGAATTATTTTCCTCTTCTAGTCATGTCTGTCCACTCATTTCATTTTTGCGCTTTAGTTCCACTAATTTGATGTCGCTAGCACTTGGTTCTGGACCGCATTAGAGCTCCGGCTTCGCGACCTATTTCAATTGACCTTGCCTATACCACACTATACTATACGTTCACGAGTTAATGGAGTTCCATAAAGTGGGCGGCCAGGTAAGTGGCGATCTTCTGCCTGGCCGGGTCTGTCGAGCGCAGTAGGATCACTTACTCCTCCAAGTGGTCAGGAGCTCCGAGCCCCGTGGTGGAGAGTCGGCAGGACATTCTAGGAGAACGTGGGTAAGAATAGCGTGTGGGTGGGTGCACTGGGTACAGGAGGAGGTGGAAGCTTCCGGGTGATGCCGGAGAGAAAATAGGGGAGGGAACAGAGTGGGTCTGATATGGCACCATTACATCTGGTGGTAATTGTCAAGTGATTGGTGTGGAGGTGGGGTATAGCTGGCGTCCGACGCGAAATGCCTGGATCAGCCCGCTGAAGGAGTGCATGCGCTCGCCGGGTGAACCCGACTCTGCTTCCGCCACCTCCCGGTGGATAAGACCTCGAGCATTATCGGTGGCAGCTTCGCTGCCGGGGTTCGCACAGTGCGCAGGGACCCAGATCAGCTCTAACTGCCGGGCGGTAGTAGTTTATAGTCGGCTGCTGTTATGGGAATTTGGAGCATGGCAAGAGAGGATTTTGCTTGGGTCAGGACTAGAAGGCTACGAAGAGCGGCCAGTGCCGTGGGATGCAGCGCTCGCGAGAGGCCAGGTGCCAACAGGCCACGCAACAGAACCTGGACGATTTTATTCGGGGTCGGTACCTATCGGATTGGTGCGGACACAAGAAAATTGTTAGCGACCGACGAAATATACTAAAGGACTCTTTTTATCTAAAAGACACGAAATACTGACTCTTTCACGTAAATATATTCCTTTAGTATAGAATAAAGTACTAAATGAAATGACTGCTAACGAGAAGCAGCTACTGAAGTGGCGAGGTGTCCTGTGCATAACTCTAATAGCATATGCGATTTGCGTATAATTTGAGTTGTCAGCGAGGGTAAAGCATTTCTGACAGCTTCAGAAATACCGTGTTAAGACACCGGCTGCGCACTATAGGACGCAAGGTTGGGAATATGAATTGTTGCCTCGGATGCGTTGCTGAGGAAGCAGGCCAGGCCAGGAGCAGAGTATTTCAGTGATACTGTTAAGGCTTCAGTGCTGTTTTAACACAGTTCTTTTATCTACCTGCAGCTGTCCAGTGTTTTCTGAGTGCGCAGAAAATAGTGTGTTACCGCATGAAACGCAGTTTGCGCAGTCGGTAATTGTAAAAAAATGTCGGGAGAGACACTTCACTTTGCTTGCGCGTAAAAAGGAGTAAGCCCGCCCTCTCACTGCGTGAACGCCGTTGCTGAGCGCTGCGGTGATGTGCAACCCGATACCACGCTGCTGACAGTTCTACCTCTCAATGGCTCTACGTAGCAGGTGCCGCAACCCTTCTGATTTGCGCACTAGGTTAATGAAGGCAGTACCCGCGGTACCACGGCCCACGCTCCGCCTTAATAGTATGAAACGATAGCTAATGGATTAATGACCAGAAATGCAATATTGGTCTTTCTCTATTTAACATTAACATAAACCTTGGGGTCCTCATACTACTCTTGGAGCCATGGTGCAGCGGTTAAGCGTTGCGCCACTGGCGTAGGATTGCAGGTGTTTCCACTGGTGGGAATTGTGGAATCCAAGTTGTCCCGAGCAACTTCGTACGATCGATTTTAATTTCACCGCCACCTGCGGTTGCATGAGGACGCCATCGCTTACAGGCGCCATCAAATATTAACACACACATACGCACACATACGGGTTGTAGTTCAGTGGGGCAAGCAAGGCTTGCGTCTTAACATCCTAATAACGTTGATGTGCTTAGCTTCCTTGCTATATCAGAGACGAAGAAACTAGGGGCTGTAAAGAAAAAACGTGACTTGATTTCCTATTTGATGTAACTTTAGTCAGCCCGAGAAATTCAACGAAAAGCTCTGATATCACCTTAGCCACAGAAAAGAACAATGAAGAAGAGTGCTCATTGTCGTCGATAATATGTGGTCTTTGTGCATTAACTTCAAATGTTTGTTTCCAAGAACAGAATCAAGAACGCAGCAGGATAAATTTAATCGGTATTATTCTTTCTCAGGTTGCATTTTTTTTTCTAATCCAGTTTCGATTATTTTGTTTTTTATTAAGCAGTCTTCTTTTTGTCGCGGCAGAGGTCTCTTTACCTTGCATGAGTATGGTTTGCTTATATATAAAAGGGAAACAGTACCCAGATGCATTGGCAACGCAAGTCAAGCGCCATGATACTCTGCACACTGCTCACGCTTTTTCTCTATGGCGTTTCCGCTGGGCAATCATTAGAAGCGATTGGTATGCATCAATCTTCTATTTTAACTTAAACTCCTAGTATTTCGTTAGTTATTTCTTATTTTTGTAGCTGAACTACCATTCGCGTTGGCAACTGCAGAATGTCCGCGTGAATCCGGGATGGGATTAGACTATTAGAAACTGAAGGCTGAAGCGGATGCAGTTGATGTTTTCGAAAGAAATGGTGGCAGGTGAAAGAGTTGCACAAAAGCGGTGCATCAATTTTCTCTCGGGAGCTCTTTAAACTTAATGAACCCTTTCTCCTCCTTTTACGTTTTGTTCTGCGATGTGAAGGATGCGGACGTGGTAATATCTTGATTCGAGGCTGATTCTAAATCGCAGTGAAAAAGAGCGCTTGCTATGCTAATCACTCTTTGTTGCCGCATAGCTCTGATTAAAGTAAAGCTTACTACAGGAAGGGGGAGGGTGAGTAAATTAATTGTAGGTAATTTCAGCGCTGCGTGATAATAGGATGAGGCCTTTATCTGCTTGTCCTCCAGGGAGATTGCTCCGTGATGTGTATCATCTGATAGAAAGTTGCAGGGGATTAGAGGAGCGACAATTGTTAATGTGAACTTTGCGGAGGAAAAGCGCTAATTGCTTCTTGGGGTGGAGATGCCGCTTGTGGAAGAATGTGACGTTTCTATGACATTCCTGAAGAGCTCGGTTGTTTGCACTACATATAGCACGGCGTTTTCCACTCACGTTTAATTTGGTCATTGGATCGAGATCTTGATGCTAATTTTGTAGGACCAGTTAACATAGCATCTCATTTGCCTAAATGCCCGCATGGTAACGTATCAGTGTAAGGTTATTTTAATGATGTAAATGATGTAGTTTTTGTTATGAGATTTCACTACACCATCATAGAAGTAGATTGCAACTGACTCCGCTGCATATTGCTAAATGTGTTAGTATAGGTATAGGTAATGATAAACGTGTTCTGTGTAATAATTTCTAGAGATTCTTGTTGTTTGGCATATATAATCGGTTTGATTTCCAGCTTGGTTATGTTCTGAAGGTAAGAAAAATGCGCAGCCGAGTGCGTGGTGGCGGATGCGTTTCTTGAGCATATATTGAGCACGCGCATATATTGAGCACACGCTTCTGCTTCACGTGGACCTTGAAGTAGACGTGGCGTGATATGTACACATTTGGAAATATGATATTTTACGGTAGCTGACGGTCCTGGCTATTCGATGTGAGCTGGTTAGGGAATAGTCAGTGTTACTTTGAGGATGTCGCTTCCTGTTCGGTACGAGGCAAGCCTGCAAAACCTCTCTGCCTATCTGCCTCGGTAGATCGGAGAATGTGTGAAGGAGCTTCGTCTGTTGCAGCCATCGGCATGAGGTCTGAATAGGTGGACCCAGTGCAGCTCTGTGAAAGGTATTAAGTGCAGAATTAATTATGTTTTCAAATATTTGCCTATGTTTTCCTTAAGTACAGGATTTGCCTATGTTGTCGTTAAGTACAGGCGTACGCGTGTCTGCTACAGACACGTGGGCTAAGCCGGAGTAGGGCGAGATGGGACGCAGATTTGCAAATTGCCGCCGTTATTTTCATTCCCAGATGTAAAAAAAATAAAACTGCTTTACGGCTCCCGGTCGTCCTAGTAAAGATTAATTAAATGAAATAAAAGAGTAAGCTGTAAATATATTTAAAAATTCAAACTATTGCGAAATGTGACAATGCTCGGGATAAAGTGAACCGCCCTTGAAGAATCACCATCCTTGCAATGGATGTCACACACACTTGGCTACACGCAGACCTGGACAATCATTTTGAGCCTTATTGAACGACTGCCATTGTACCAAGAACAAATTCAGGACTGTGTGCTCTTCCATGACCCACTACAGTCTATGCAGTTCTACCGCCATTTTCTCTGTGCAGCCTGGCTACGCAATGCTTCTGAATTTCCTGCCTTCTCCAAAAGTTTATTAGGTTGCAGTGCTTATTTATGTTTAGCTCAGCAAAGTTGAACGTACATGCACTTCCAACAGATTCGTAGCGCCTGAACGCGTGATTTTTAATGCGAATGTTGTCCTGTCCGAACAGAGCTCGCTCTGTTGTTAGAATGTGTTCTACGCATACCTGTCCGTGCCCGCCGGACTGAGTGCGATGCTGAGGTTCGCAAAACTTTTTACGTAATTTCTGTTGTACTTATTATCTGATTTGCATTACTGCTCTTTGGTGCACACCTTTGGGAGCACAAAAGCACTTTGTGGCAAAGGCGCTGCTTGCGTCTAGGCAGACATTTTAACGCAATAGCCTTAGGAGCCCCGTTACACACACAATCCGGCATCGGCGTTGTGAGAGAGAAATCATGAGCATCACTTTAGCAGCTTGTAGGCATGTGGCCCTCTAGGTAACGTAACCTACCGGCCACAACCTTTCCCACGGAGAATGAGCAAACTGACCCCCATGGAAGGTGGCAGTTATGGACCGATCAGTCGGGACGAGCAACCTGGGCCGCACAAGGCCCACCGCTGGGAGCACCTGCCAACGCAGATCATGACCGCTTCGCTTAACCGCTGCACCACTGCGCCAGGAGAAGTATGAGGACTCCCACGGATCTATGAATGCAAAGTAGAGAATGAACTTCTGCATATACGCGAACTGGCCCACTGCACTATCGCATCGTACCCTTACGGCCCAGCTTAAGTGTCCGTTCCGATTCTTTTTTCATGTTTTCATGTTTGACTTTTAGTCGTTGAAACAATTCTACTGAACCGGATATGACGTTCAGAGCTTTACAGGAAGAAATTAAACAACTACATCAAAAAGGGTACACACTTCGGCTTGTTGGTGCATTACATGAAGAAATAAGGAACCTGACGAAGACACGGACAGAGAAGACGCACACGCAGCGTTACGATGTGTGTGGCGCTGTGTGTGCGTGCCTTATTGTCCGCGTCACGATCGCGTTACTTATTTCGTCATGTACTCCCACCACAACATCACTTCCCAGAACATCAAGGACCTTAAGCCCCATCAGAACATCGCAGCCTCGTTTTTTCTCTCGCATCTTGCCTGCGACTAGAATACCTATTCTTTAATTAATTAAGGTGCTAGTTTAATCGAGCCACATAGCTTCGAAAATCTGGCGTGCGGAATTTTGCGCCTTTCGGCCGATATCTCGCTGACAGGAGATAATTTCGCAAATTTTTCTTCTAAAGCTTAGAAGGCGCTAATCCTGTAAATCTTGAGGTCAAATATAGCGGGCGTTGACGAGTTATACCACATAAGTATCAAGTTATCACGATACGGGCCTAAAAGTTAGTGGGCACTAAGTAACAAAAGGTCTCGTTTTGCCCCATTCTTTCGTACTCAAGTGCGGTGAGGAACGGCGTGTCGTGTTCTTGTCTACGCCCCTGTTTTTTTTCTTAGGATTCCCTAATTGTTTTCGGGGTGTCTCGCCACTGTTTGTGGCTGTGCGTAATGTCTGAGTTTTAGTTGTTCCTGTTGTTGTTTAATCTGAAAATAGTGCAGGATGTCATTTTTGGTACCTGCTTTTCTAAAAGTCGTTTACCAGGCTTTTGGTCTCTTTTTGGTATGTGTTTGAATGATCAGGAGAAGTTCAGACTTTCCTGCAAAAAAATTTGAGTTCGACTAAATAGTCCACTTGATGTCTATGTGCTTCTGGAAGTTTGTTTCGGCATCCTCTGGACTTTGCGTTTTGCGCCTTAGAATAATGGCATCGGCGTAAAAGTTGTGGTGAAGGTTAGGGATGGTAGGCAACTGCCTAGACAGTGCTGTCGTAAGTATGGTAAAGATAGCCACAGTTGTGACTGATCACTGAGATGCCTCTGGGGCAATGTGGGATGGCAAGGAGAGATTGTGTGCGGCCCTCAAGAGCACTGGCCTGCCTTTGAACAAAAGGCGTATGTAAGTTGAGATGTTGCCAACACTGCCGGCGTAATCAACGGATTTCAATATGGGATCGAGAGAGTGCTCAGAGTTAAGAAAGGGATTTGTTATGCTTGTACCCAGGAATGTTTTTTGTTATGTGTTATGTGCTCTGGCTGGCAGCAGAAGCGTCGGAACCCTCATTCTCAAATTTGTACTTGTCAACACCACCGAAAAATGCTAATAAAGTGGGCGCACATGTGCTTAAAGATATTAAGAGGCTTCACTGACGTTTAGAAAAACAGTAAGTCTTCATTACAGTGGTAGGAGATTGTTCCAGACCTCTATTTATAGAAGTTGAAAGAGGCTGATGAAATGCGCCTAGGGTGTGATGCCAAAAAAGCAGAAAAAAGGAAATAGCCGGTACAAAAGGGAACATACTGATGCGCATCGCGTGATGAGTCAATCTAGTAGCAAGTTAAATGGCCGCACTCCGGGCACTGCATGAATCCCCGGAACGCGCGTGCGCACGCACGCACGCACACGCAGGGACACACACACACACACACACACACACACACACACACACACACACACACACACACACACACACACACACACACACACACACACACTGGAGAATGCACACAAACGCTGCGAGTTTCCCATACAGTGCATTATCCATCGAACGCGGTTCCTTGGTTAAAAGATGTTGCCTTGATTTTAAAACTAATTTCTTGGAAAGAGGGAAAGCTGTCAAACACCTATCGTCAATGCCTTTTCGAGAGTGTGGGTGTGGGTGGTCAGTGTAGTCTTCCCGGAAGCAAATCTCACCGTTGTAACCAATTTCGAAATTCGGAAAAAGTGCATTACGAATACCAGTGAGCGAGCCTGGACTAAATTTTACTAGGAAATGATGTGTACCAAACTGGTTTGTTCACCGAAGGTTGTGGCCATGTAGTACACCTGGGTGGACAAATCCTGCTCCGAGGAGATAGAGTGTTTCAAGTTATAGGATACGGTGGCCGCAGCTGGCAAAGGACTGGGTTTATTGGACAGGCTTTTGCGCTGTAGTGGGTATAGTCAGGCTGATGATGATGGTGATGATCATGGTATGTGTGAGGTTCTGAACAGCGGGCAAGTGCATGTTTGGCAGATAGCCTGAGCAGGCGTGTATAGCGGACGCAGCTTTATGAGGAGAGAATTGGAGAGAAATGGAAGAGGTACTTTCCTTGCAGTAGGCGCAATCCGGCTGATGATGATGAGTGGGGATAGGGGAAAAAGAGTGCAAAGTTGCAATCTGCAGCCTGCGCTATTGTTCACTTGGCTCATGGTACATACAGTACACACGGGTTGGGCGCCACGCCTATCTCCACCCAGTTTCTCCCTCACGTGCGCCAAAACAGGCGGAAATAAAAAGCCAAATAAGGAAATTTCTGACACATCATCGAGTGAATGGGTGAGCATGGACGCCAACTGCCTCGTCGGTTCTAAAACCTGTGCGGCATCTAGGCTTCGTGCTGTTCGGACCGTTCGTGCGCACACACAAACGCACACGTAAGCATGCACGCGCACGCACACATACTCAGCGCTTTTGTCCCGCTCTCGAAGTTGACACTACATCGCGTACAAGAGGTTGGTTGTGCTGCGTATGACGCGAAAGAGTAACGAGCTAAGAAGAGCTCATGCTTTCGATAGGAGAACAATTTTTGATTTCCTTTTTCATTGAAAGTAGCGATGTGGATTAGCTTCGGCGATGTGCACGCAGTACACTACCATGACGCACGGCGCGTAGTTTGATTGCGAAAGCAGCCAGTTATAGTAGTACCTGCACTTCAATTTTTCAAGTATTCTAGTTCGTCAATTCTACTTTTTTGTACAGGTAGTGCCTCCATAACTAATCGTACCTTTTGGGCTGTTTCTTTCAGGTAACTATGCGACCTGAATGCGCTAAATCGGTGCCCAAAGAGTGCAGTTTATTCCTAAAGACTTTAAGGCCATATTACAACGAAATGATTTTTCGCCTAGACACGTACATTTCGCCCGATTTTTATTCCCAGGCCTCTTTAAGAGTTCTGCTTTAAAGATATGCCGTCTTTGTGAAAAACAACCGGCTTAGGCGTTCTCTAGTGACCTGTACTTTGCCATGAGGGCAAGTACGTTGTTCTCGCTTTATGTTTTGTGAGATCAATGTGAAAACGCCTCCTCTGCTGTCATAACTCCGGTATGCGTTAATAAGCCTATAAGCAAGTGGACAGCTCATAGTTGCTTATTCAGAACAAAAAATGGCTGAGGCTTAGCAAAGGTTAAGCCTAGTCAGATGCAAAGCATATTGATGGCTAGGCTTCGTAATGCATGCAAGCTCAGCTTTATACCGCTGCTGTAGCGTCACGTGGTCAGCTGCAGCGCCTCTGATGTGGAGCCTCCACCGCCGCGGCCCACCGCGCGAGCCGGCAGCCCATCTATCCTCTGCTGTGACGTCATGTTGTCACGTGGTCAGCCGCCGCGCCTCTGATGTGGAGCCTCCACCGCCGCGGCCGACCGCGCGAGCCGGCAGCCCATCTCTCCTCTGCTCTGACGTCATGTTGTCGCGTGGTGTCACGTGGTCACGCTAAAGGTCAATGGGAGCTCCACCGCCGCGCTCGACAGGCTGTAGTGTAGCTCTAGTAATATGCTTCGCATAAAAGAAGGACGAAACAACTGTGTATTCAATCATAATACAATGCTGCGAAGACACATGGATATAGCTTTTAAAAGCAAAGGAGCGTGACACTCCTGGGGAACACAGATAGAGGGTCACTTTCGCATATTTCCTTTGAAAATATTACTTGGATAAAGGGAAGTCGAGAAACCAGTCGGCTCTCATTGTTAGTTGTGTTTAAGTCAGTTTTCTTTTTTGCAGATCCCAAATGTGCTGTAAAGAGCTTCACCATAACGACACCTCGTTGCGCTACTCCTGGCTGGCAGTTTAAACAAAACACAAGAACATGCGTATCCACGTGCAATTCCGCAGCGCCGTTTAAAGACAAAACACTATGCGATGCAACTTGCCGAAGTAGTAAGTAAATACAGATTTGAACCGAATAGTTCATTCTTTTATGCGCATTTTATGAGGCTTGATATCATTAACATTCACTCTGATTAACACACTTCAGCATTAGTTTGATGGAGCTTCAAAACATCGCTAGTTGCTACCTTGGAGCTAAAAGCTCTCCTATATTCAGCTTTTAAGTTTTCCATGTGTTATTTATACCATATTTGCTACACAGTGTGAAGGTCAGCGGGGTAATGTTTTGAGCAACATTTCTCTAATACGTTAGCATGTAGGAAAGACACGAAGTATGAGAAAATCATGAGTCGTAAGCAAGAACACTGTTATAGGTTACTACTCTATTTCTGTATAGGGACGGGGTGTATAGGCCTCTTGCGCTGGAGTTTCGGGTAACGTGGCGGCGCCTGGTGGCGGCAAGGAGAAGTTGGCTGGGTAGTACCAGGTTGGGTCAGTAGTGAGCCCTGGCTGTGGCGGCGCACCTTTCTAGTCTGCGTTTTGCGTCGATTCGCACGTTTTTCTGCAGTGTTGTGAGTGCGATAAAAATCGTCACTTGTGACCAACCACCCCGCGGCCTGGCCGTGGCTTAGTATTTAGAAAACCGACGCTCCGTGTGCCTCAGCACGAAACGCAGGCAGCAGAAGGAATCGGCGACGTCGATCCGCCCGAGAGACCTCGTTTAGTCTCGAAAAAGCGTCACCGTTGTTACTGCTGCGTCGTGGGCTGCCACGAGCAAGGTCTGAATCCCAGTATCAAATTACACCGTTTTCCTTCAAGGTCTCACGAAGCGGAGCGCCGGACGCGCTGGATAGCTGCAGTTCGACGCACTGAGTAAGCGAACCTTCGCGTAACGTTGTGCTGGCTGCTTCGCCTGCCTTGATGTTTGTTTGGTTAACCGCGTTGCTGAAATTCGTTCTTTTTGCACATGCAGTCCGGACGGCAAACCGTGGGATGCAGTGCCGACCATCAGGATATGGAGTCGCCACTTTGTGGGTAACGAGAAAAACAATTCGGCCAGTCATCCCGCATATGTACCTACAATCTTCCCCGCAGTCTACAGCCGGCCTCATCCTCCTTGTGTTCGTGTTCTTTTGGCGCTTACCTCTCTCAAAAAATGTATATGTAGCGAGCAGCCGCATATGCAGGCGTAGAATGAGAATTTATGCATTCTACAACACAACTTGTCTAGTAGATCCCTACATAGGCAGTTGGACCAAGCAAGCAGCAAAGCAGCAAAAAGTGTACGATGACAATCACCAAACAGTAGGGAATGCACAACAGAGCAAGCAGCAAAAAGTGAGAAACGAACGGCATAATTCAGAGATCATATCAAGGGAATGCACAACACAGCAAAGAGCGCAAAAAATACATGGTATAATTCATATGTCATGTCAACATCTCACTTCAGATAATCACTATTAAGGCAAATCGACAAATCAGCAGGCATGGCTGGTGATTAACGACTAGAGACCCGGCCACTGCGACAATTGAGACAATTCTACTGGTGCAACGTGGTGAGGTGGCCAGGTGCGTGCAAATGACCACAAATGGGCGGGTTGATTAGGTCCGAATTCGCTACGCACTACGAGCAGCCCAGCGTCGAGAGTGAAATGTGCACATTGTCGACCTCAAACCAGCACGTATGTGGCAGCGCGGCATCACTGATAACAGCGAACGTGTTCGAGCGATGTCGTTTTAAGGATGAAAAGCTACATCAAGAAAACTACATCAAGCGCGCAGCGCACGAGCTGGCGCTGCAGCGTTATTCGGCTGCGAGCTCATATATGCATTGCATCATGTTAACATTTGCTGAGGGAACAGATGGCGGCTACTACAAGGCAGGCATGACTACTTGTTTAGCGAGATGCAGTCAAGAAAGACTGCAGGAGGCCCACCGTTTCGTGGCATGCTGAAAGACCGCTGCTGGCGCGGCGTGTACCGTCGTGCGCTCGGGCAGTCCCGTATACACGTCTGTTTAGAACTGCTGCGAATTCATATATTGCAAGTATTTCATCGCGTTGGTCCGCTTGAATCTCGAAGCGTGCAGACCTTATCTGAAGTTCAACTTCGTACGCGACTCTCTTCACTTGCGAATGACACCGCGTTGAAACTTCGCCGCTTATTTCTTGAACAGAGTGCACGTGCTTGGCGCTGCGTAATTTCTTCCCTTTACACAGCTAGCGTGCCAGCCCTGAAAAAATCTTCGGCGCCCGATATTTGCTGTAGGCCATGGCACAGCACAAGCGAAAGTCGCGGGTCCATACTGCCAACGTGCTTTCCGAAGCAGACGCCAGAGCCCGGTACTACCCAGCCGAGGGCAGAGGGCGCTCTTTAGCACCATTTTCGCAGCGCCCCCTGGGCAATGCAAGAGGTCTATATTAATGGCACGGCACGGGGTGTATATTAACGAACCTACTTTTTTTGCAAAAGCCCACAGGCTTTGCATGAGCCTGGTCGTGACGACCTGTGGGTCTTTAAAACATCATACGTGTTTTATCCAACCTATCTTCGGATTAATCCATCCAAAACTACCTGTTACAGTGGCTCATATCTAAAACATACCACACGTGACTTATGACTGCCTATCCGGTGATTGAAAATTAGACGCAAACTTTCAACTTACAGCTAATAACTACACCTTCTGGGAGCCATTTTGTCTCTCGGGGTGTAGACAGGCTGATATAAATTAAATATTTTTAGGTCAGTAATTAAACTGACATACGTGCAAAACAGAGAAAGTGTTTATGAGAAGCGGACTGCTCATATTCGAGGTTGCATATTCAAAAAGAAGTCCTTATAATTTTATCTGCCAAAACAACAAACCGGCACGCGAAAAAAATACCCACAAAATTTAATCAAATTTTATCACTTGATTTACGCTTCCTTGCGGCAACCAAGACCTAGCGGTAATGAGAATAGAAAAAATGCTCTTAAAAGGAGCAACTATAACTTCTACGGGGTCAAAAATTTAAGCAATCATTCTGACCAAAGTAATGACTGCCAACCAAAACGCCGAACTTTTATGAAGTAATCGAGCACCTGACGAAATGTCAGTGCAGTAGGCTCAACTATTGTCTTTGTCATTGTACATTGCTTTGCCTTAAGTTCCATTCTTTCCCGGCACGATCACTGACACCAGTGGAAGTAGTACAGCCAGCGCATTTTGTACTATTCGGGAGAAATCATCGGCAGTGTTTTATCTCTTCGCCAGACATGTTATCTCACGACACTGAAAGAGGCAATGGTTGTTGAAAACTGTGCCCTTTAAAGCTACCACTGGTTCTTCTCATATAATCTGGAGTTTTGTGAACAGGTTGGTTGTGTAATTTTTAAATGCCATAATCGTTTCATTATCATCATCAGCAGCAGCCTGATCACGCCCACTGCAGGGCCAAGGCCTCTCCCAAGTCTCTCCAATTAACCCTGTCCTTCGCCAGTTGCGACCACCGTATTCCCGCAAATTTTCTGATCTCATCCGCCCACCTAACTTTCTGCCACTCCCTGCTACGCTTGCCTTCTCTTGGATTTCACTCCGTTATCCTTAAGGACCAGTAGTTATCCTGCCTTTGCATTACATACCATGCCGAAGCCCACTTATTCCTCTTGATTTCGACTAGGATGTCATTAACCCGCGTTTGTTCCCTCACCCCCTCCGCCGTCTTCCGATCTCTTAACGTTACACCTATCATTTTTCTTACCACAGCTCGCTGCGTTGCCCTTAACTTAAGCTGAACCCTCTTTGTTAGCTTCCACGTTTCTGAGTTCTTTTCTCCTTTCACATTCGGTGCATACATGTGTCTTCATCGCGACGCAACTGCTGCGCCGCGTCGCATTCGCTGTTTTCTAGCAGCGGAAGCGACAATGGCGCTCCAAAACTGACGACGCGGACATAACACGAAGAGTGAGGCACAGGTTGAGCACTCTGACTCGGCACATCATTGAACGTGAGCGCCTTACAGGATGAGTCTGCACAAATCACCGCAAACCGAGCAATGAAGGTAACACAAAAACCGTTGTAAAAGCAGTCTGCACAGCAAAAAGGTAGACGGTTTGGCGTGGCTATGCGTGGAATGCCGGGCAGTAGACTTAGTTACAGAGGCCATCTAAAGAACATACGTGCTGTGAAAGCGAAAGCACTCTTTGGCTCAAAGGGCTTTACACTAAAGTCCTTAGCCATAAAAGCTTTGACCTCAAGCCCTTTAACAAAGACCTTTACCCAGAAAGCATTTACAATGAAGACCTTTAAACTAAAGGCCTTTCTCATAAGGCCTTTGCACTGACTATATTTACCTTGAAGGACTGTCAGTGCTAGGTGTACTCACCTGGCAGCTTGTACAGGTGGGAGCTTTGCAGGTGAGAGAGATAAAGAATAAAAGTTTATTTATAAAAAGGAGACGAGCGTATTCTGGGTGGAGTCCTCAGTCCAAGACTCCAGTGGCTTCCACCGAAGGAGTCACCTTCCACAAAGCTGGTTTAAAGGACGTACGTATGCCCGAATTCGGTAAATGTACCTAAAGTGCTACTGCAATAGAGCAACTGCTTTTATTTGTTCCGAACTGCCCGACAATCCTCCGTATGCTCTTTGCAATCAAAGCACGACAATGTTGGCACAAACAACCACGCTGAAGGCTAATAAAGGCACACAATTAACTCATAGCATAAAAGTTGGTTTTGAATTTTGCCAATAAGCAACTCTTATTTTAAGCAATCTTTCTTGGGGGTCTATGTCGAATAATAAAAAAACATGCCTAAAATCGGTGCTTTCTCATACCGTTAAATATACAGCGCACTGCGTAAAGATTTCCTGCAAGGAATAAATTCTCTCTATAAGTGGATGACACTGGAAACACATCGTTTTATTTTTCATTTCAGGAGACGTTTGCACAGCGCCCCGAGCTGTAACTGGATGTGTGGCTGGTTCTCAAGTGGAAGTCTTCTACTTTGATCCTAAATCAAAAACTTGCCTTTTTGATTTAGCCTGCGGCTACACCGGCAATAACTTTCCAACCGCTGCGGAATGCGTCAGGACTTGCGGCGGCCGTAAGATAATTCTCTTTATTATGCTGCCTTACAAAAAATACCTAACGCATCCTTTACTCATAAACAATCATATGCGTCTTCTTGAACGCTATTTCCAGCTGAACACATGCAGGAGAGTAGAGACTATGTTGAATACAGTCTGTGATATTTAATGCGGATGGCTACTTAGAGGGCTCGTCTTGATACACAGGTAGCGAAATCTTAAGTGCGTGGCTGCACAGTGTTTACTCTATCACTTTGACTCGCAGGTGGTGCTCAAAGATGGTGCCTAAAAGAGAAAGGTGAATTGGAAATTACGCGGTGCCTGTCAAGTTTGCATATACAATGTCCGATGTTTAGGCGGATCCGCCGAGTGGAGTATATTTCAGAATAGGAGAGTATTATCATCATGAGCCATCCAAGCACAGCCGCACGGCCCCAAAGGAAAGCTATAAGGCTGTTATGAACACCAGAGTAGTTGCCGTGACGCATTAGGGGCTAATGTATATACATTAAACCACCTTACTAAAAGGACCGCCGTTCTGCGCAGTTGCGGTCCTTCTTTTCGAGCGGTTCGCAGATGTGTGACGTTTGAAGCATAGTAAGGGTAAGCTTTTTAATAATATCAGGCGCGAGCTCTTTGAACATGTTGAAGTGTTCAGGACCCAAGATATGCACTCTCCGCTAAGCGAACTTCGATAAAAAGTTATATTGCTGTCTGTGCGTTCCTGGGCCACTCTGAGTGCCCTCTCCTCCCCTGATGTAATCCTGTTCTATGGCCTAAAACATTACAGTGAGTGCTTTATCGCGCTCTAGTTGATTTCTTGCGCATATAGGACCGCAATGCGAAACTATGGCGCTCCATTTGCTTGCTACGCAAAAGTTGCCCCGATTCCTTATTCATCATGCTGAAAGCCATGCAGTGCTTTCTAGAATAAAACTGATAGGCAGCAGAGTTTTTGCCGTGACGCCTTAGAGGCTATAGAGTTTTAAAGAATGAAATCATGAAGTCAGCTTCAAGCCTCGCTGGCCGGACATCCAAAAGAGTGCTATCTGTAATGTCAATGAATTTTAAGAATGCTGACCTAAATGAGTTCGCAGACTTTCAGTGCGGCAAATTGTTTAGTAAAATATTTTCACCTTTGACCTTAATCCCTTCAAATCTAGTGAGGTTCAAGTGTCCATCGTTGCTGAGAATACTATCCCGCAGTTATTTGCAACATGAAGCGTGTGCATTTCTACCAGCTCTTACTGTTGTCTTTTGCGTAGCGGTTATTGTATCAGGCACTTTATCATGAGACGTCAAGGCACTGACTTCCGATCATTGTGTAAACTAGGAATGCAACTTAACGAATTATGCAGCATTTATCGTTTACGAATATAGCACTAGGGTTGAGCACGCGGCTACCCGGGAATTTCGCGCCACTAATGTGGTGACGGTCGCCGCTATGTACGCTAAAAGTCAGTTTGTCTGGTGCTAACTTTTTCCGGTGAGCAGGAACAGGTGGCCCTCAGCTAAGTGCGGCGACAAATATGCTTGATGTTCGCAGGATAATGTTCCGGCTTTCAGGGCGCGAATTTTGCTATATGGTATTAGCGTTCGTGCTCAATTCCAATACCCCTTACAGCTTTTTCGTCACACCAATTCAGAAAACTTATAGTAAAGGAAGTCCTGCAAAGCGCTGCGTTGCGAACAATTAGCACAACGTCCTGCGATCAGTTGGAATTAGCCAGAGCCCGCACGAGTGTAGCAGCGTTCAGCGGTTATCGTCTTCTTCACTGAACGCCGGCCATTGGAGTTTCCGGTCTCTCTTACAACTCCACTCGGGCGAAAATTCGCAAGCATGATGTCGGTATCACACGATTGCGTTTATTTTGTGCAAGAAGGCTCACGGCTGTAGAAATGAAGGTGTGGAGAGGAAGCGGTGGTGGCTTCAGTAAAAGAGTTGTAAGCATAGGTGACAAAAGCTACAACGCCGCGTCTGTTGCAGGGATTCTATGTGTCTAATCTATGGGACTGCGGATGGTACGCGAAGGTGATGCTGTGGACAATCTTGCATTCCACAACGACAGCTTCTACAACTTTAGAAAGGAAGGTGGGACCTCTTTCACTCAGCAAATCTTTGGGAGCACCATGAAGAGGAGTGTTGAGGAATGTTATAATGGAGGATGAAGTAGGAATGCCGTCGCCTCTGTAACATGTTAAAGGCAACGTTTCGGCGTAGCGCGTTAGATGATTGATAGCAACGACGGTCCAGCTATCCAGAGGATCCAGAGGGCCGTACAGGTCAACGCCAACACACTCGAAGGGCTGGGCTGGGCAGGGCAGCAGCGGGCTGACGAGGTGGGTTTCCGGAGCCGAATGTGGGTTTTACAAGAATGTCTATTTTTGAGGATCTGTATTCTCTTACTTTTATAGCTGGCATTTTTATAATACCGACTTATCGCTGATTTAGAAACCAGTGCCCAAAATTTATTACCATGATTACCAACATGTTTTTTTTAGGCATTGGGCAACCTGCATACTGTAGAGAGCCTGCAAATCAAGGATACACCTGCCATAGAGCAACTGGATCGTATCGTTACTACTACAACAATCGTGCAAGACAATGCCAATGGTTTCCTTACTATGGGTGCGGGGGTGGACAGAACAATTTCTTGACCTACGACCAGTGCCATAAGCACTGTATGCAAGGTGAGTCAACGCATCCAGAGTACGGCTACATAGTAGATAATATTTTGTTTGCAGCCTGAGATTCCAAAGAGATTTCCTGATGATGTAGAGGAGTTTTCGGGGAACATCCGCCTACTCGTGAGCGAGGAAGGTATTCGAGAATGAAAGAGGAAATTGTGTCAGAATTATTTTTTAAGGTTCAGGATGTGAAAATCTAGGTGCTGAAACACGACTAGCGAATTTTTGCGACTTTCGGTTCTCTTCTGGGGAATTTTGAACACAAAAAAAGATACAAAGTTTCCGAAGGAGAGAAAAAAACTGAACCTTTCATCGCTCTCATGTGTGCTGAAGTGTTGTCCTTACATTGCTACAAGAGCTAATAGGTGCGTAAACGTAATTTGAAACCTACGTAAAATCCCATCTCTCTGCTTGCTTTTTTTTTGCTTGATAATGTGCTAACATTGAGTCCTACATTTCGGAGAGCTCTGGAAGAGGAGGACAATGATGGGACTTGGGTTATATTCCCTACATCACAATACAGTTTTATAATCATTCGAGAAAAAGCTTAATACGCAGATAGCTTTCTTCCATGACAACCTCAACTGCGTTCTGCATTCTCAGTTATCGATTTATACATTACCAAACGTCATGAAAGCGACTTGAGATACACATGTCCGACAATCAGTCCGTATGGAGAAGCCCCCTCGGTGAATTATTTGGATATTCGCTAAAAAATGACTAAGCAAGCGTGTTACTGCTACGCCTCCTTATTGTGCTCGAACTCACCCCTCCTAAATGGGTTATCGTACAGTAGCCATACCGGCCGCAGACATTGTTAGCAAAGCAAAAGTGGTGAATTCCACATGAGATTCGGCGACGCCACCTTTCGTTAACGCCTGGCGCACAGACGGGCGAGAAGGTCACTGCTTTATCTAGAGGCTTGTCACCTGACCCGTTTGCATCCGTGGGGCACGTGCCCAAGAAACAAAATAAAACACTGAATGGTGTCGCTGGAACAGCGAGCCACGCGACTAGAGGAAGTACGCTACTCTTTTATTCCGACATCACTGAATCTGTCCAAAACGAATTGGAACACAGTTGCTCGCTAAGCGTAACTAGGAATAGCGCTTTAGGCAGAGTGCGTGAATAAAAATATCTCTGGTTATGCGAGAGAGACAGAGAGAAAAATTTAATGAAAGGAAAGGTGCAGAGGTCGACAGGCGGTAAGGTGTCCCTCGCCTGCTACTGGACACTGAGAAAGCAGGAATGTGGAAGCAAAATGAAAGTGATGGTGCGAATCTAGGATGATGATGTCGTAATACAATTAAATGCTTAGAGTGCTCAGGGTTAGAGGAGACTGGGTGGCGCTCATCTCGCAAAACATGTAGCACGTGGCGCGCATGTCTTCCTCATGCAGCATGTGTATTGCACACACCCGCACACACACATAGCGCACGGTTGCAGAGAAGGGTTCTGTACAATTTCACATCTCGGCCAAAAAGGATGTGCACTTACATCGCCCACTGCTTTTGAACAAGCGGAAAGTGTCCAGGAGTAGGAGCAGTCTGTTAGGCCAGAATGGCTAAGAGATGCCGGGATACTGAAACATAGGGCATTATGGGGTACAAAAAATATGAAGCACTGAGAGGTATTTGGAATAGAATAATGGTACTGGGTCTTCGTGTCGGGGATGCTGTTTTGTGCCTAAGGACAGAAGCTCAGTCGGGATTAGAAAAAAATTAGAGAGCTGTTGGAAGGTTAGAACTAGGTGTCCACAGCAAAACCACTAAACCGGAAGTGCAGGCGGATATCGGCAGCGGATCGTTCGAAGCACGAAACGCTCGGAGTAAAATACTATATGAAGAATGCCTTCGGAAATAGAACGATAACAGACAGGAAGTAAAGATGTTTAAATACTTGTAGGGAAAGAGCGTTGACGCACAATGGCAAGAAAGCCCAATGCAGGTCTGATTTATGCAACAGTTTCTCGCATCGGGAACAATACGCGTTACTTTGCTTATTATTTGTTGTCACGTGATAAATTCATTTAAAAGCGCGAGAAAATTGTCCTGCACATGGGCTTAACCAGCACAATCAAAACAACCTGTGTAAAATAGATGACCGACAAGAAGAGTTAAATTTAACCAGCCAGCCTAAGCCCTTACGCGGCATTTGTGGCAGGCAGTTTCGATTATGCTGTGCTGCAAATCTTTTCGTTATCTCTATAAAGCACCTTATATGAAGAATTCAGAAGAAACCTTTCTCAAAATCATTGTTTTTGTCAGCGCTTCCTTTACCTAACTCGAAGTAGGTAATTGTCAAAGAATACCCGCTGCAGAATTTATTCACCGATCATACGACCTTTGATGCTGCAAAGAACAGCGGTCAGCATATTTTAATTCCTAGTCTTTCATTAACTCTTTGGCAGAAGTATAAACGCTGATCTCTCTTCCAGGGTCAATGTAGTAAGCTGGGTCAATGGATAACTGCGATAGGAGAATGCTGCAAGGATGCTGCTGCTCTGTGCTGGTTGCTGCTAAAAATAAAAACTTCTTGAAAAAATTTTCATGACCTCAATATATTTTTGTTCATTTAAAAACATGAAACCCTATGTACTTTAGAACATTGTAGGAACTTATAACCAAGACTAATAAGACTGCACAAAGGCATGTACGTAAGTGCGTTCAACTACTGACCACTCCTTCCACCGCTCCTGATCCCAATGACGTTTTCTTAATCCAGGTTGCCGTGGCCGCGCTTCGACGAGGTTAAAGGCAAGGCGCACGAGTGTTCGAAATGCAATTGCATATTATATAACGGCATGTGGTTGAAATTAATACAGTGGGCTCCATTGTGGTGTACCTTAGAGCCAATATCCCGTTTTCTGCTTTTGAACATCAAATAAGGATACCAATCTCAATTCCTTCCTTCAACGGCCTCAAATTCAGGTGCAAGGTCTGACGGCACAACATATCAACCAAAGATCCACGCTGGCGGCTGTTGTTATACCTGCGGCGTAAACAAATGTTAAGTAAAAGTAAAATATCTATCCTTGTACCCACAAAAGATCTCTTTCTCCCGATAGTAGCTACGCTTCACACGCGTCAGTTAAAGTAATCGCTGCGAGAAATTTAGCATACCTGTCGGTGTTGAACGCCCGACGATTGAATAACAATGTCGGGCTGGATATGGTAGGACCTGAAGTTAGGACCTGAAATTCTTGCTTTTGTATGGAGGTGTGAGGCCGATGCAAGCCGCTTCCCGCCATATTCCCAGAAATTCTGTCGAAGTGCATTGTTTCGACAGGACGTTGTTATGAACACAATGTTTTCGCATGTCGTAAGATAGCGCCATAAAGATCAATATACAAATGTCTGTCAAGACGTAACGCACAATCTACTGTAGCTCGCCATCCGAAAGACTGCGAAAGCGAAATTACGCAAGTGAACCACTGAAGCTTTTGTTCTTTAACAATTACACTAAATATTTATCTACGTGTTTTACTTCCTACATTTACGGTCACTATCTCCTTTGTTAAACACAATTTGGTAGAATGTTGCGTTATGAATAGCGCCGTTACCACGACTTGTGATTAGGCAGCGTTTCAAATTTCCTGAACTGAGCTGTACTTTGTTTTTCTCCCCTGTTTTGCCCCGATTATGCTTATCCCGTGAGCATGGTAAACCCGCCATGGTGGCTCAGTGGTTAGGGCGCTCGGCATCTTAGCCGGAGTACCTGACTTCAATCACGGCGGTGGCGGTCGTGCATCGATAGAGGCGAAACGCAAAAGGCGCCCGTGTGCTGTGCGATGACAGTGCACGTTTAAGATACCCAGGTGGTCGAAAATATTCCGGAGACCTTCGCTACGGCACCTCTTTCTCTCTTCTTTCATTCCCGCCTTCCTTCCTTCCCTCCCGGCGCGGATGAGATGCCCGTGAGGAAGTGAGAGAATTACTGCTCCATTTCCTTTGCTCAAAAATCACTAATAGTCAACACAGTATCGCCTCGTTAATCTTCCCTCCTGTCGTCTTTGATATTTCTCCTCTATCAGGGCTTCAAAATTTGCTGAATGGTGTTGTAGATGGTCACTCAGCCAAAGACATTAGCATTGAAAAATATATTTTCAAGTGTCTGTTTTCTGCCGCCTTGACCACAAATAACTTTCATGCCCCACTTACACCGATTTTGCGTAATATGTCAAATTTTTTTTAAAATCCCGATATTGATTTTAAGGAGTTTATCTTTGTGTCCTTTCTCACTCACTTCATCCCAGAAGCTACTAAAACCTCATGCCTATTTGATCCTCATGATCCCACCGGAGGTAGAACACAAGATAAATTACTTATAAAACGCGTGCCCTATCTTTATACGCCGTTTTTGCTCAGTTTTTCGCCCGTTTTTGCGATGAATCCGAGGAGAAATCTCGGCCACTTGACCGCAGTTCAGTGGGGACGAAACGCAAACGGCGCCAGGGTGCAGTAGGATGTCCGTACATGAAAGGAGTCCCTTTGTAGTTGAAATTATTCCCGAGGTCTCCAATGCGGAGCCTCTTTCCCTTTACCTTCAATCGTTTCTTTCACACGGTGCCCTGAAAGCGCTTCCGCGCTGCTCCACCACCATGCGCAGCTCTCTCGACCATTGTGCAGGCGCCGCCAAATCGCGAGCGCAGTCACCACGCTGCCCGCGAAGCACTTGCCGGACATGAGTGCAGTTGCACTAGGATCTACCCGCGCTCACGTCCTAATAGCGCAGGATGACCTGTAATATCATCATCATCCTCTTGGCTAGGCCCATTGCAGGGTAAATGCCCCTCCCATATCTCTCCAATCCACCCTGTCATGTGCCAGCTGCGGCCATCCTATCCCCGCAATGCCGCCGCGGTGGCTCAGTGGCTATGGTGCTCGGCTGCTGTCCCGAAAGACGCGGGTTCGATCCCGGCCGCGGCGGTTGAATTTCTTTGGAGGAGAAATTCGAGGCCCGTGTACTGTGCGATGTCAGTGCACGTTAAAGAACCCCAGGTGGTCGAAATTTCCGGAGCCCTCCACTACGGCGTCTCTCATAGCCTTAGTCGCTTTGGGACGTTAAACCCCATAAACCAACCAAACCAAACTTCTAAATCTCATCCGCCTACCTAGTTTTCTCGTGGCCACTGCTACGTTAGCCCTCTCTTGGAATCCATTATGTTACTCTTAAGGACCATCGGTTATTTTGCCTTCGCATTACATGCTCTACCAACGCCCGTTTCTTTCTCTTGATTTCGACTAGGGTGTCATTAAACAGCGTGTGTTCTGTGACGAACTCTACCCTCTTCCTGTCGTTGCCCTCCTGTCGCTACCCTCTACCGGACCTGCTAAGGCAGGGCTTTAAGTAGACGTATTCCCTGACAACTTCGATTACCTCGCAGCCAACTGTACACTGCGGTTTTTTGGCGGGACAGTTGAATATTACTGTTATTTTCTGCATATTTATTTTTACAACCACCGTTCTGCTCTGCCTAACTCACAGGCCATGTTTCGCAGTTCATCGCCAGAGTGACTTAGCAAGGCAGTGTCTTGAGCGAATCCCAGATTAGTAAGGTACTCTTCATTAACTCTTACCCCCAAATGTTGCGAATCCAGGCTTCTGACTACCTCTTGTAAACTCGCGTGGCGGTGAATAGCATTTGCGAGATGGTGTTTCCCTGTCTTATCCCCTTCGTAATTGGAACTGTATTGCTCCATTTATGGAAGACTATGGTAGCTGCGCAGTCGTTATAGATATCTTTCAGTGTTTTTACATCAGGTTCTTATACACCGTAATTTCCCAATGCTTGCATGACTGATGAGGTTCTTACTGATCAAAATACTTTCTCGTAAACTATGAAGGCTATGTTTATGGTTCCTTATATTCTGCACAACTCTCTATCAACTGACTGATACTGTGAACATGATCTATTATTGATTTATTGATAAGTATTCTTCATGAATGCCTGTCTGATCATTTGGTTGAGTGAAGTCTAAGGTTGTCCTGACTCTATTCGCGATTACCTCAGCAAATACCATATAGGCAACGACAGTAAACAGATCGTCCTGTAAATTTTCATCCTTATGCGCGTTGAGCCTCGTGCACCGCGCCAAAGTTGGGCCGTCAGCCCCACAAATGCTATCGCTATTGTAATGACATCATGCAGGGTGTTAGAGCAAGAAACTGACTAGATCTGGATTTTGATATGCGGAAAAATCGTCGCGCATGTTTGTAGCGGTGCGGTGCTTTGAAGGAAAGATGTCCTGCTTGAGAGGTTGATATAACTGGCTGGTGGAATGAAGATGATGATTCAGCACCGCCACCAACGACGACGAAGCGCTAGCGCCGCCCGTGAAAGGCACGTGCTGGAGAACTGCCGCTTGTGTGCCGGGCTCTCGCCTCGCTGGTTCCTAGACGACTTGCGCCCGGGTCTTCGTTGCCGGCGCTTCAACGTGCCAATAAACCACTCTTCATTTGGTGGAGGTTGCTGCGTTCACCGTTCCCCATCACCGTGGACCTTCGCAGTCGCGCCATCCCGATGTCCAAGACCAGTCAACAGCCCGCCCCCCCGCCGCAGCCCGTCATCTGCCCGGTGCCGTACGGCAGCGCGACCCCGCTGTTTTCAGCGGCCACAGCGACCAGGATGTAGAAGATTGGCTGGAATCATACGAACGGGTGAGCCGCCATAACAATTGGGATGACAGCGTCAAACTGACCAACGTTATATTCTACCTGAGCGAAGTAGCGAACCTGTGGTTCCGAAACCACGAGGCCGACATCCCCACCTGGACCGTTTTCAAGAGCACACTTGCGGAGGTTTTCGGCCGTCCCGCCGTCCGGAAACTGCGCGCTGAGCAAAGCCTGCGTGTCCGAGCTCAGCACAAGGACGAGACTTTCACCAGCTACATTGAAGATGTAGTTGACCTATGCAAGCGTGTTGATCCAGCTATGTCCGAAGCTGACAAGATTAAGCACGTCCTGAAAGGCATCGACGACGACGCTTTTCAGGTGTTGCTGGCGAAGAGCCCCACCACCGTCGCCTCGGTTTATACACTGTGCCAAAGTTTTGACGAGTTGCGCAAGCAACGTCTTTGCGCTCGTCGCCCTTCCCCGCCTGCCGACTCCATCTCCGTCCTGGGCATCAACCACGACTTGCTAGCCACAATCAAAGACTTCGTGCGGGAAGAGGTCGCCCGGCAGCTATCGCTCATATCTAACCCACACCCGTCACCGCCCGTCCTCAGTGCTGAGATCCGGAGTGCCATCACGCAGGAGGTCGCCGATGCACTTCCTAGTCTTCGGCAACCGGCACCTTTGGCTCCCCAGGCCGGTCTACTCCCGATCCAGCCCACCTCAGTTGCCGCCCCGTTAAGCTGCGACCCTCCAGTAAGCGTGCCGCCTGCGCCCGCACCCGTGCCTCTCACGTATGCCGAGGCTGTCAGAAGACCACCGCGGCCGCAGGCCTATGCCTATGCTCCTCCTGCGGTGCCTGCGCCTGTTGTTTCCCGACAGCGTTTCGCGCCCGCTGCCTACAATCCTTGGCGCACGGCTGACAACCGACCGATCTGCTACGCCTGCGGTTTTCCAGGCCACGTCGCTCGCCTATATCGACGTACTCTGCCTGCGCCTCTCCACCCCCTGCCGGACCACCGCGATACAGATCGCACCTTTCGCGCACCTTTCGAACCACCGCATCAGGCGACCTCACCTGACCGCGCGCTTGGTCGCCAGCCCTACGTTTCCCACCGCTCGCCCTCCCCTCGCCGCCGCTCCTTGTCGCCCATGAGGCGTCGCCTCGTCCCCGCCGATTCGGACAACTAGCAGCCGCAGTTCCTGGGGCACGAACTGCGCTATCATCGCCCTGCTTAAGTCCTCGCCTTTCACCGCCGAATCTTCTTGACGTGTTTGTAGACGGCGTCAAGACACTTGCGCTTGTGGACACTGGGGCCTCCGTTTCTGTCATTAACGAAAACTTCTGCCGTTCGCTTCGAAAAGTTACCACCCCATCTTCTGGACTCTCCCTCCGTACAGCTAGCGCCGAGCCCGTTCATCCGTCTGCCGCTTGCACAGCACGCGTAGTCATCGCCGATGTTTTATATGTTGTCGAATTTTTACTTCTCCGTGCAAGCTCCCATGACGTCATCCTTGGCTGGGATTTTCTATCCCGCCACAGCGCCGTCATTGACTGCGCCCGTGCGCATGTCGTCTTTTCTACGCTCTGTGATGCGCCCATCGACGAGCCTTCGATTCGCCGTGATGCTAAGTTTGTTGTCACCGAGGACACTCACATTCCCCCTGACAGTGCTGTGCTTGTCCCTGTTTGCGCCGCCTCTGTTTCTGACGCCACCGTTCTCTTCACGCCTTCCCCCATCCTTGCTTCTCGCCGACGCCTCTCTGTTGCCTTCGCCGTCATCGACATTCAACACGGTACTGCCACCATCCTCGTGTCTAACACCTCCTTCTCTGCCCTCTCCCGGCTCCGTGGCGAGTGCCTTGGCCATTTTGAAACCGCTACCTTGATCACTTCCTTGGACACCGATGTGACCTCCTCCAGTCCCGACATCGCTGCCCTCACCCCACGTAGCCCTACTCCCGATCACCCACTGCCTTCGGACATTTTCGACCGCTCTATTGACCCCGCCCTCGACACAGCTCAACACGCGCAGCTTCTTGCCCTGCTCAACCAGTATCGCTCATTGTTTGACCACCAGTCCTCTTCTTTGGGCCGTGCGACCAATGTCGAGCACCACATTGAAACCGGTACCCATACTCCTCTCCGCCAGCGCCCCCTACCATGTGTCACTTCCCGAGCGCCGCCTCATCGCTGAGCAAGTGGACGACATGCTACAACGCGGCATTATTCAGCCATCTGCCAGTCCTTGGTCATCCCCAGAGGTGCTGGTGAAGAAGAAGGATGGCTGGATACGATTTTGCGTGGACTATCGCCGGCTCAACAAAATTACGCGCAAAGACGTCTACCCGCTACCCCGTATTGACGACGCCCTAGACTGCTTGCAAGGCGCCGAATTCTTCTCCTCTCTGGATCTCCGTTCCGGCTATTGGCAAGTGCCGATGTCTGAGTCCGACCGTCCTAAAACGGCATTCGTTACCCCTGACGGCCTATATGAATTCACCGTAATGCCATTCGGTCTGTGTAACGCTCCCGCCACGTTCGAATGAATGATGGACGATGTATTGCGCGGGCTCAAGTAGATTATTTGTCTCTGCTACTTGGATGATGTTGTTGTGTTTTCGCCCGATTTTCCGACGCATCTCCAGCGCTTGCGCCAGATATTGAGCTGCCTCACTCGTGCTGGCCTTCAGCTTAACCTCAAGAAATGTCACTTTGGTGTCCGGCAACTGACAATACTCGGCCACCTCGTATCCAAAGATGGCGTCCTACCTGATCCTGACAAACTCCGGGCTGTGGCTGAATTCCCTAAACCGACCTCTACGAAACAGGTGCGCCGATTTGTGGGCCTCTGCTCCTATTTTCGGCGCTTTGTCCCTAATTTCGCCTCTATCGTCGCGCCCCTTACGAAACTCCTCAATGGTCCCGCCGACCTGTCTACGTGGGACTCTGCCTGCGATGAAGCTTTTGCTGCGCTCCGTCGTCGTCTTACTTCACCCCCTATTCTTCGGCACTATGACCCCAGTGCTCCTACTGAGGTGCACACCGACGCAAGCGTAATTGGCCTCGGTGCTGTGCTGGCCCAGCGCAAGCCCGAATTTTCTGAATACGTTGTTGCGTACGCCAGCCGTGCTCTCACCAAAGCAGAGTCGAACTACAGCGTGACTGAAAAGGAGTGTCTGGCCGTAGTGTGGGCTCTCACAAAATTCCGCCCTTACTGATATGGCCGCCCGTTCACCGTCGTTACTGATCACCACGCCTTGTGTTTGTTGGCCTCCCTCAAAGATCCCTCAGGACGCCATGGCCGCTGGGCACTCCGTCTTCAGGAATTCGATGTTACCGTTGTCTACCGGTCGGGCCGCAAGCACTCCGACGCCGACGCCTTGTCACGCTCGCCACTGCCCTCTCGTGCGCCCTCTTCCCTCGTATCTGATTCCCCACTTGCAGCGCTCACTGCTATTGACATGCCCAATCAACAACGCCAGGATCCATGGATTTCTTCCTTGCTTGATGCCCTTCATGCGCACTCTACGTCCTCCTTCCCTCGGGCCCTTCGTCGCCAAGCTTCCCATTTCGCCATCCGCGACGATCTCCTGTACCGCCGCAACTATCGTGCGGACGGCCGAAAGTGGCTCCTCGTGATTCCCCGCCATCTTCGGTCTGAGATCTGTGCGCACTACCACGCCGGCCCTCAAAGCGCTCACGCTGGATCGCTAAAAACATTCGAGCGGCTACGCCAGAGGTACTACTTGCGGGGCATGTACAACTTTGTTCCTCGATACGTTCGCTCCTGCACAGCCTGTCAGGAGCGGAAGTCGTCACCTCGACCCTCGACTGCCCCGTTACAGCCATTACCGTGCCCGGCTCGCCCTTTCGATCGTGTGGGCATCGACCTATATGGGCCCGTCCCCTTCACGACCGCCGGGAATCGATGGATTATAGTCGCCGTGGACCACCTCACTCGGTGTGCTGAGACCGCTGCCCTACCTGCGGCTACTGCTCGCGACGTCGCCTTCTTCCTTCTTCATCACTTCGTCCTGCGTCACGGCGCTCCGCGAGAAGTGCTCAGTGACCGCGGCCGTGTTTTCTTGTCTGAAGTTGTTCGCGAGCTTCTCGATGCGTGCCACCCAGTCCACCGTACCACTACCGCTTACCACCCCCAAACCAACGGCCTCACCGAACGATTCAACCGTACTCTTGGGGACATGATCGCCATGTACATTAGCTCCGACAGCTCTAATTGGGATCAAGTCCTTCCGTTCGTGACCTATGCATATAACACCGCATCCCAGGCAACCACCGGCTTTTCCCCATTCTTTCTTTTATTTGGGCGCGAGCCTTCCTGTCTGCTGGACACAATCCTTCCCTACAACCCCGACAGCTCAGAATATACTTCCATTTCTGACATTACCCGCCATGCTGAGCAGTGCCGCCAGTTGGCTCGCTCCTTCACCGCCGAACGTCAAGGGCTCCGGAAACATGAGTCGGACCAAGACACGCCCGCTACACACTTCTCCACTGGATCATTGGTCTGGCTCTCTGATCCGGCTGCGTCCAAATTTTCGGCCAAGCACATTGGTCCTTACCGCATCTTAGAGCGTACGTCACCAGTGAACTATATCATCGAACCGGTGACACCTTCTTTGGACCATCGCCGCCGTGGTCGCGACGTCGTTCATGTCAGCCGCTTGAAGCCTTATTACAGCCCTCTCGTCGTCTCCTCGCCTTGAGTCGCCAGGATGGCTCCCTCTTTACGCCGGGGCAGTTGGAATGAAGATGATGATTCCGCACCGCCACCAACGACGACGAAGCGCTAGCGCCGCCCGTGAAAGGCTCGTGCTGGAGAACTGCCGCTTGTGTGCCGGGCTCTCGCCTCACTGGTTCCTAGACGACTTGCGCCCGGGTCTTCGTTGCCGGCGCTTCAACGTGCCAATAAACCACTCTTCCCTGGTGTCACTTTTAAAAGTTTTCCGGTTCAGATTATTCCATGACACGTGGACTGCTTTGAACAGTTTCTGCCATTAAATTTGTCGGTTTAGTCCATGCCTCCGTAAGTTTTTAGAACGGGCGGTAATGGGTTTCGTTGGTTTAATGCCCAGCATTATTCGACATGTAACGTGGTATGTGATGTAGCAAAGCAGCCAACAAAAATTACCTTCAAAAGATGTCGGCTTGCGGTTTCATTGACTTATATATGAGCCTGGAGGGTTGCTGTCCAGCAGCTGAAACTCATAGTAGGCAGCCTGGGAAAAATGAATTTTAGCCTAGCTTGTTCTGAAGGTTTCCGCTGGAAGTGCGGCTCATTGTAGTGAATACTCAACGAATGGTTTGCTGGTTTCCTTACTATACTATTAAGTGGCTAGCTGTGCAATACTATATTGCAGATAATAATATTTTGATTTGCTTTCTTCAAATAGTGGGCATTTCTTTGGTCAAATGAGGGACTTCGGCTAGTGTCGACGCAAACATCTATATACTGTAATGGAAGAGATAGAAAGACGCCTCATGAAGTAAAATCCAGGCTGTGGAGATGATTCCACTCTTACTCACAATTATTAATTGTTCCACAAAGGCTCCAGCGGATGATACAAAGGAAAGAGTGGCTCTTAGATTTATCAACGAAGTTCAATGAAAGACCGCAATATATCTAACGAGATCTTCCCGACCCTCTCAGCAAATGTGCTCATCAGCTGAAATGCACTTGAGCAAAATATATATCAATTACACCCCCAAAAGAATTTTTCAGTATTATTTTCGCACAGATCACCAGCGCTATTCTTGAGGCTGCCTTCATGTAAAGGAGGGTGAAATTTTTTTGACTTCAAGTAATCTAGCTTCCAATAAGTAGAAGAAACACGCCGTCCTTTATGTCCTTATTCCTGATGTGTGCTACAAAGTTGAAGTTGGCAGCGTGCATATATCACCTAGGTGAACGTTGGGCTTGAGTGAGGATGGGGTCTAACGTTGTAGAACACCCATATTTCATTTTAATTAGCCGCTCTGCTTCTAATATCCCTTAAGCGCAGTATTTAGTTCCAATCAGCGCTATATAAAAAGCACAGTTTCCGATAGTCTTTATAGAAAATTTACTTCCCTTTTAGCAATCGCCAAATGCCATTTACTTTGCCCACACCCTAAAGGATAATACCCATTACATTGTTCCTTGGCCCTACTTTATTAACCATATCTCAAAGCTTCAAACTTTTGCATAGTTTGCAAAGCTGCAAAATTTGCAAACGAACGCACAGGAGACACTAACAAGGATACAAGGGGCACTAGCGGGTATCCCTTCTGCGTTTTACGTAGATCTATTATCTTTGTTTTAAGCTGCTAACGCATTTTCTTCGTTAACTAAACTATGTATTTTCTGCGTTCAGGCGTACAGTGCCGCCATGCTTCAGTCGATCAATGTGAAGTCTATAATAACATTCCCGCCATATTTCTTCACCAAACACGCCCAAACGAGATTGTCGATATCATATCTTCATTAAAGAACAATTGCGCATGCGGAGCAGACTAGATAAGCGCAAAACCGATAAAAAGTGTAGTACAAGTTATGTCTCGTCCCCTTTCACATGTATGCAACCTCAATTTATTGACTGATGAATTACCTTTGTTTAGGAAAACCGCGAAAGTTGTAGGAGTACATATGTATGATGCAGTTAACAGTAAATTTGTACAGATCTATATCAGTCCTTCCTAAGTTTTCTAAAGTACCTGAACGTGTGCTAAATAACAGATAAGTTGGACACCTGGCGACGAGTAAGGCAACTGTTCACGAACAATTTGCTTTTCAGATACAAAAATCTATACAGCAGGCACTCTTGCATGCAAGAGACCACACAATTCAGTATTTCGAAAAACATCTTATCAGTGTTGGAGTATTTTTAGACTTTATGAAAATGTTCCATTCCATTAATGCCGATGTCTTGCTCAAGAAGTTATCTTGGTATGGCATTAGAACTGTTGCGCATACATTAATTAAAAAACACCTCGGAACTCGAAAGCAGTTCGTTTCCCTTCATGGATTTCGTTCTGAGCGCCTCGTCTTAAACTGTGGAGTTCCTAAACGGTCAGTTCTGGGTCCAACATTATTTCTTGTTTACATCAAAGGCATAGTGAACATCCCGAATACACAATAAGTTTTGGTATATGCTAACGACACGAACGCTTTCTTCTAGGGAAAAAATATCAAAGATCTCTTTAACGCCGGCAATAGCTGAACGGGTCACCTCAAAAAAGTTTGAAACGTAAACAAATTGCAAATACACTGTAATAAAACAAAGTGAGTTATATTTAGACCTAAGCGAAAGCAGCTGACGAGCAACTACGATTAGAAATTTGTGGATAAAGTTATTGAAAATACGGTCTGCATTAAATTTTTGGGCGCATGGTTTAGTGAGAATCTTTATTAGTCGATCCATGTTGAATCCCTCCGAGATTCAATGCAGACAGATAGGAATGACAAACCTGTTGAAGCACTTTATTCCCTTGAGCCCTAAAAAGCAACTGTATTACTGTTTAATACACTCACGTCTGCAATATTTGCTTTTCGTCTGGGGAACTACCACCAAAACAAGCCTCGAGTCACTTTTTAGCCTGCAGAGAAGGTCGGTAAGATATATTTGTAACCACGACTTCCTTGTGCACACTACGCTGTTTTCAATAAGCTTGGAATACTTACTACACACTACCTATTCTTACACAAATTATCGCTCGAAGCATCTCGTCCCTGACAGACCGCCAAAGAAAACTTTAGGGAGGCTTTCGCCACAAAAGAAACGTAATACAAGTTGAGACATAAAATAATTTCTGTACAACAAACACGCACTAACCATGGAACACACGCTTTGAATTTTCAGATACCTACCATATTAAACAATAGCTCGAGTCTCTTAGAGAAACTGGAAACATGCCAGTCTCTCCCGAGCTTGAAAAACGCGTGAAAAGTTATTTTTTTGCAAAACTTTTCTGCATGATATAATCGAATGTGTTTTTATTTTCCTTAAAAGGGCTTGACAAAGGATTTCGTTTTGTTTGGAATTACTTTTTAGATCTTAGCGTTCCCAGATGGTGTTTATGGTGTTTTTCTCTCTTATACTTGAATTCAATTGCGACTTAGTGTGCTGTCGATTTCTTTATTTATTCACTTCTTTTCCGGAGGGTGTATAACTGCTTCGGGTGTTGTGGCATTTGACGCGCAAATAATTTTGCCACTTGCTACAGCACCTTACACTACTGTAGGCCTCAAAAAACTAATCAAATTCAATTCAATCTTGTTCCAGCAAGAAAATGCCCGCTAGCCTAACTTAATGTTTCAACGATGAAAACTCTTCTTTTGTATTCGTTCTTCACGTGGCTCCTTAACTGGATGCCTGTAGTTTTAACATGCTATCAGTGAGTTCACAATGCCTGTAATTTTTATTGCAGGAACAGCTACAAGCCTGCTGCCTGAAATTCTATCAAACAATATGTTTACTAGGAAGCGGCGTTACGTCCTTGAGTGACAACAATTATGAGTCAGTATTCTGCAAGCAAAAATGTGAGCTTTACAGAAATTAACTTAGCGTATCGCTAGGCCAAACGAAGTTATGTTCATATTGGAATCTGAAAAGCAAGAAAATATGCCGGTCAGATACTGCCTTTCTTTCCGAAACAGTATAAATATTTCTTTCTCAGATGGGGCGCGGAGCCTATTTTCTATGCTTGATTTCATTAACTGCTAAGCCGATTGCTTCGAGACATAAATTAAGAAACAAGTGGGTTACTTAATCTGAATAGTTGAACGTACGGCTTCACATCCTTTTCATAGTGTTTATAGCGCGACTGAGGAAAAATTAAGTTGTCGAGATCCCTGCTTTGCAGTGGTGAAGACGGTACTGTCTCTGAAAGATGACCTTTCATAAGCTGTAAAAAAAATAAACTACGGATGTCTCCACCGGCGCTAGTTTGTGCAAGCATACTGCGTTGCGTCAAGACAGCGGTTGGTGTGCGGATCTTTTAAACCAGTCTGGGACGTCACTCACTTCCCAGAGGCGGCCGCAAACTCATTCCTGTTCTGGTCGCCATGGGTTTGACCCCATTAGCGGAAGAAGTTTAACATGATTTTTCGTTACAATAAATATGTTTTTTCTTGCTACTGAGGGAAACTTGTAAATAAGCCGGAAAGAGACGCAAAAGCAGTTTTACTGAGAACAAGACTCAGATGAAGTTGTCTCCTGTGACTATTCAGTTTGTTTCTGCAACTAGGCGCAGTTGTTCGGATATGCTCAGGTAATATTTTCAGGGGTTTCGTCTTCAGTTTCATAATAATATGGGCAAGGTGTCTAAGTCTGCCTTCAGCTGCACGAAAACATGGGACTCCCCAACTTGTATGTTTGCGAGCAGTCGGCAGAAGCAACCTGCTTATGTACTTCGGCCACCAACCACTTCGTTTCGGGAGAGAACAAAGGAGGCGTCGAAGCATCCATTTTACTGTCATCCTGTCGCCAGATCTCGCAGCATGAGCTCCTGGAATATAGAGAACATTTTCGCAGCTGCTTTCGTCGTGCAGAGCACAGCCTGCCCACATTGCTGTGGCAACTAGCGCAAACAACTGCTGCGAAAGCGTTGTCATATATCTCACCATTGTTTCGCTTGATATAGGTCATGGCTACTCTCAAGCAACACAGCGTCACGGCTTCCTAGATCCGAGTGCGAAGACGGCGCTACTTGGCCGGGGGCTTGCTTGCTTTCTGTTTTGTTTACTGCATTCAATAGGCAATAACATTGCTGGGCGTTGGAGCCGTACCTCTATTTCGGAGTGTCCCTCAAGAGGAGCTTCGCGCTGGAAGGGACCGGTTGCTGTACATTATTTCATTTGGCCATACATGTACAGAAAAATAAGCGTATGCAAATATATCTAGCTAATTATGAACTTTTTAATTCAGACGCGCGCTAAGTAAATACCGATGGTCTAAACACACGCTGCTAACCAGCAAGTATATCGGGCTTGTGCGCTTAGGCATATAGCAGAATATCAATGCGCATTCCCGGAAAATTTATTCGTGATGACTCTTCGATTGTGGAAACTACGATTAAGATTTCGAATCGAAGTATGGGCTTTCCGGGGTTCAGGGGTGGAACGTGAAGGGCTCTGGATTATTCACACCGCCAGGGGTTCCTTAAAGTACGCTCACACTGCAGAGCTCACGGTTGTTTGTGTACTTCGCCTACATCAGAATACACCCGCCGGGCTGGGACCGAACTTGTAACCGTGGTATCAGCAGCCGGACCCGCAACCATTCAGCCATCGGGCCGGGTAATCGCGATTACGCTTTCGCATAATGCGCGTGAACAGCGCACTTTCATCGGGCACTTGAGACTTGTGGCTTTCGAGCGCGAACTGCGTGCCGTCATTTTTCCGTCCATTGCATCCTTCAGCACCTCGTTTACTCTGTTCTCAATTATTCTTATTTCATCAAAATTGCCACCGTCAATGGGCTTCAACCAGTCAAAGATCTAGATTTGTTATTTGATGAATGAACTGGCAGCGCACTCTGACGGGTGCAGCCTTGCGGCGGCAGCACGAGGCAACGTCGACGCCAGTTGTTTGGCAGTCTTGAACGTGGACGGCGCTTGCGCCGGATTCATTAGCAAATCTCGACCGACAGCAGGCAGACAGAAATTTATATTGAAAAATTAAGGGGGCATTTTGGCTCTCTAATGTGCTGCAAGAAGAAAGCCTTTTCTGGCGCACTGTTTAACACTAACTGGGAGACTGTTTGTGCTGCACTAGTGATTTGTCTACACACTCTGACTACACATTACAACTACACACTTTTACTGCCGACTTTAACTGCTTCTTTGGCATGATTCTCTGCTTTGACGAGTTCGGTTGTATACATAGCTCTGTTCACAGTAGTGAGGTATGTAATGTGGTCACCCAAGGACACCTTACGTCCCTGTCAAAGCCAATGACAACTATTTTTTTAGTTGTCATGTGCTCCACAAGGGGGCGTCAGGCATCCGTGGGTGACCTCATTACTTTGAATCCGTGCACTATGACGTCATAACCATTTCGACCAACCGAAAAGCGTGACACCTCTGCTGACAAGCTTCTGTCGACAACGATGAGGTATTAAAGGCTTCCGCCTTAATATAGAACAGGCAATTGTGAAATCCATTCCAAAAATGGCGTACCGCGGTCCAGGACGTCTCGTAGAAGGTGGTAGCTGCATTTCTGGCTTTAGGAGCCGTCGGCCGCTTTTCTTCGTCGAACGCCGCACTCGGCCTCCTTTATCCCTTTCACCAGAAGGAACTCTGAGATCATCACCTCAGCTGAGCAGCGCGTGTCACGCCGGCCATCTTGTTCGGCACATGCTCCTCTCTTCTCTCACGGCGTAGCCCAGGGGTCCACCGAGAAGGGCGTTAGTGACATATTGCGGCTTATTTTTCCTCAAAACAAGTTTTTCGGGCGCAGTACGGAGTAATCAAACACAAAAAGCACAAGCAAAATTATTCATTAAGCGCACAATGGCAGCGTTAGCGTGCAGCCTTTTGTAAATTTTTATGCTTTTCTTCTTGTTTTTTTTTCTCGCTGAATACGAACTTATAGCAGTGGAGTCCCTGAGTTTTTTTTTTCGCTGCATGCGAACTTATAGCGGTGGAGTCCCTATTTATTGTGCCTAAAAAAGGTGGACGGCGAATGATCAAGTTCGCGGTTTTTCTAAGGGGAAAGCTGTGAGAAGTGTCTGTGTGCTGGGCCATCACGTTGAGCAACCAATTAATGTTAGAAATGTTCAGGAAGAATGTGCTGACGCGCTGTCGAGACTATTGTCAGAGCGGCTTTTGCCGCTCATTTCGACAGGGTGAGTGCACATGCTCCATTCATTCAGAACGCGCTTGGCAGCGCTGTAATATGGTAGCGGAAGGGCTCAGCAATTTGTTTTTTTTTATATATTTCACTGGCTTTCTTTAAATGCTGAAAAAAGGAGGGCGTAGAAGATAGGTTGCTACAAAGGACTCGATGGTTAACCGTCATGAAACTCACATGACCCTAAAGATAATATTGAAAATTTTGAATATTTGATTTTACCTAAACATATAATTGAACGAAATTTAAAATATAGTGCGTGTGGAAGGAAAAGCCTCTGGTATTTATGTAATTCAACTGCCAGTGGCAATTACGAGTTAAATTTATTTAGGATTCACTGCTTTTTCTATCTGCACAGCCACGTGGCTAGCGCCCATGTCCCAAGACATAGTTATGTAAAAGTAGACACAAATGAATTGAACAGTCTACAACTACAGCGGTCAATATTCTATTGCCGTACACCTGATGAGTGCTATGACCTTTCCATAATAATCTTAATTAAAACATCTCAGACAAGTACTCTCCTTTGAAGGAAAAAAGTTAAAGCATTAACTTCTCAGAGCCATGGGTTAATTCTCTCCATCTTAGGACGAACAACCGTTAAAAGTAGCTTTTGAAACATTTTCTGCGCAACCGTGAACCTGTAGACCTAGCGGCACTTAAACGGTATCGCAATAATTTAAGTAATATCTTAGCGCCAAAAGAGGGGTACCGAAAAACGTTTACTTGAAAACAAGAAAGGTGATCCGAGATCCCGAGATTATGAAGAACTGTGAACAATTTATTTCTAAAAAATGCGGAAATACATACGCGGGAGAGCCTAAAATTGATACCAAGCCCGTATATAGTTCTTCTCTCGCGAACGAATTCAACTTTTGCACTCACTTTATTCCAGTTGGACGTTCTGATGCAGCTCTTAGTTTCTTGACCAACCCCACCAGACACTCTATCGCCTTCTATCCTACAGACCCTGAGGAACCGTTTTTCCCCTTCATGAACCTCAAATCAACAGCCTTAAATAACGGCCTCCAAATAAGACACATAAAATTTGTAGCAGTAATCAGTGTGCTATATTTGGCGCGCATTTTCAGCTTCTCAATAGGTGCACGCGACTGCGACTTCAGGATGCTGAGGTCGCACGACCATTTTCTCTAGACTGAGGCATGCACTCTATTTTCTTTAGCGTAACAAGTCAGAGGCAACCGGCAATGAGGTTGGGGCGGCGCACATAAAGAAAACCGACCTAAAGCTCAAACTTCAAGAAGCAAGAGTCTCTTTCAGCGAGGCGTACTTGGTTTTGAACATCTTTGAATTGACAGAACTGTTCATTCTTCTTAAATCTCGCATCTGAAATTCGATGAGGTTATAAACTATGCACTCTATAATAGGTAAAGTGCCAGTGAACCTCGATTAGTTTATCCGAGCCGCTGCAGAATAGCAGCGGCACAGGGAACGTTTCGCGAACGTTGCCTTTAGAGCCTACTCGTATGTCCTGAGAGCGCAGGTTATTGCCTCTTCGAAGTTAATTGGGAAAGCCTGCAGTGAAAAAGAGCCAGACACACGACTTTGCATCCTATTTCCGAGCTCAACACAAAAAGTATCACTGCAAGCTTACTGTGATATACCATTGCGGACAACTCTGAAGGCAGCCCGAAGGCCATCCACAGCAGATACCTAAGCCGTTAAACATTGCCTTAGACGAAAATATGGATTTTTCAAAACTAAATATTTTAAGGAGGAAAATGCGCTATCCTTTGCATTTCATTCTTTCATAGAACACTATCTTGGGTTACTTTTAAAAGAAAAAAGAAACGATACCGATGGACAAATGGGGTGAAAAATATTCGAGTACTGTTAGAACGTTATTTATCACATTGAGACGGCTTCAACCTAAACGTAGTTCACTTGTAGGAACTTGGATCGAAACGCGCTACCGCTTTGAGGAAAAGTGTCGACCTTCTCGGCATGGCTTCCGCAGGTTTTGGATCCAAAGCCTTCGCAGGCTTTTCGTCAGCACACTTCGTTGGAATTTCATCGTCAGTACACTTCGTTGGATTTCATCGTCCGCAAGCTTCGTCGTAGATTCATTCTCCACCAACTCTATCTCTATTTCACCCCGTCGCTTCTTGGCCTTGCTGCGACTGGTTCGCCCAATCAGTGCGGATTTGCTTGCCGGAGTCTGATAGGCCGTGGGGTTCACTGCCTTCGGCTCTGTCTGCTTAGACTTCTCTGCCTTCTTCTCGTCCGGATAGTTCCTTTGACTGGTGCTGGTCGAAATTGAGAGAAATGTCGAGGTGAAACAATTAGGCAAAGCGGATATTCCCTACGCGTGTATTAACTAAACGGCGGCGTTGAACTTGAGACGGTGTCGAAATTGTGAGAGTACTACAGGATCTCAACCATGCTCTATAACCCAGATAAGGCCGCTTTATATATAGCCTTCAATGATTACGACAAACATTTTAACTAAGTGGAAACCTCAGCAGTATGCAAGCATTGCAGAATCACAGAATCAGGGTGCAGGAGGCTGAGGAGGAAGGGCAGATATACACGGAAAAGCATGAACAGGCTCTTAGGGCAAAAGGACGAAGAGACGCCGGGATAATGAAACATAGGGCATTAAGGGGGTACAACAAATATGAAGTACGAAGATGCATTTGGAAAGGAATAATGGTGCCGGGACTTACATTAGGCAATGTGGTTCTGTGCTTAAGGGCAGAAGTTCAGTTGAGATTAGATGTAAATCAGAGAGCAGTTGGAAGATTAGCACTAGGTGTCCACGGCAAAACCACCAACGAGGCAGTACAAGGGGATATGGGCTGGGCATCGTTCGAAGCACGAGAAGCTAAGAGTAAGATACTATATGTAGAACGCCTGAGGAAATTGGACGATAACAGGTGGGCAGCTAAGGTATTTAAATATTTATACAGAAAGAGCATTGACTCACAGTGGCGGAAAAGAACTAGAAAACTAACCAGTAAGTATGCCGGTCATGAGGACGGAGAAAGAAAGAGCATTAAACGACAGGTTAAAAACGCGGAAGTTAAAAATTGGATGAATTCAATGGAAAAGAAACATAGTATAGAACTATATCCATACTGTAAAAGGCAGATCAGGAAAGAATTTTTCTATGATAACTCAAGAGGCAGTGCCCGACGTTTTGAAGCTAGGTCAGGGTGTCTTAACCGCGCAGCTACAAAAAGAAATTTAACGAAGAAGATGACACATGTGCAGTGTTTGGTAGATCTGTGGAAACCATTGAACACCTCATACTAAAATGTGATGGTATCCATCCGGATGTCGATGCAGGCACAGTCACTCTTCCTGAGGCCCTAGGGTTTAAACATAACAATGGTCATGTAAATGGATCTGCAGTGGAAGTTAGCAAAAAGCGATTGGAGGATTGGTGGTTGAAAAGCAGAGATGTGGCATAAGGTTAGAATTGTAGGAAACCGTGGGTACAGATGATGGCGAATATTAATGAGAATTGCCAACACAGTAAACAAAAAAATATTAAAAAAAAGCTGAGCACGGTGGCAATTGCCACCATCCCGTTTCAAAGGGGGCGCTCTGATCCATCCATCCATCCATCCATCCATCCATCCATCCATCCATCCATCCATCCATCCATCCATCCATCCATCCATCCATCCATCCATCCATCCATCCATCCATCCATCCATCCATCCATCCATCCATCCATCCATCCATCCATCCATCCATCCATCCATCCATCCATCCATCCATCCATCCATCCATCCATCCATCCATCCATCCATCCATCCATCCATCCATCCATCCATCCATCCATCCATCCATCCATCCATCCATCCATCCATCCATCCATCCATCCATCCATCCATCCATCCATCCATCCATCCATCCATCCATCCATCCATCCATCCATCCATCCATCCATCCATCCATCCATCCATCCATCCATCCATCCATCCATCCATCCATCCATCCATCCATCCATCCATCCATCCATCCATCCATCCATCCATCCATCCATCCATCCATCCATCCATCCATCCATCCATCCATCCATCCATCCATCCATCCATCCATCCATCCATCCATCCATCCATCCATCCATCCATCCATCCATCCATCCATCCATCCATCCATCCATCCATCCATCCATCCATCCATCCATCCATCCATCCATCCATCCATCCATCCATCCATCCATCCATCCATCCATCCATCCATCCATCCATCCATCCATCCATCCATCCATCCATCCATCCATCCATCCATCCATCCATCCATCCATCCATCCATCCATCCATCCATCCATCCATCCATCCATCCATCCATCCATCCATCCATCCATCCATCCATCCATCCATCCATCCATCCATCCATCCATCCATCCATCCATCCATCCATCCATCCATCCATCCATCCATCCATCCATCCATCCATCCATCCATCCATCCATCCATCCATCCATCCATCCATCCATCCATCCATCCATCCATCCATCCATCCATCCATCCATCCATCCATCCATCCATCCATCCATCCATCCATCCATCCATCCATCCATCCATCCATCCATCCATCCATCCATCCATCCATCCATCCATCCATCCATCCATCCATCCATCCATCCATCCATCCATCCATCCATCCATCCATCCATCCATCCATCCATCCATCCATCCATCCATCCATCCATCCATCCATCCATCCATCCATCCATCCATCCATCCATCCATCCATCCATCCATCCATCCATCCATCCATCCATCCATCCATCCATCCATCCATCCATCCATCCATCCATCCATCCATCCATCCATCCATCCATCCATCCATCCATCCATCCATCCATCCATCCATCCATCCATCCATCCATCCATCCATCCATCCATCCATCCATCCATCCATCCATCCATCCATCCATCCATCCATCCATCCATCCATCCATCCATCCATCCATCCATCCATCCATCCATCCATCCATCCATCCATCCATCCATCCATCCATCCATCCATCCATCCATCCATCCATCCATCCATCCATCCATCCATCCATCCATCCATCCATCCATCCATCCATCCATCCATCCATCCATCCATCCATCCATCCATCCATCCATCCATCCATCCATCCATCCATCCATCCATCCATCCATCCATCCATCCATCCATCCATCCATCCATCCATCCATCCATCCATCCATCCATCCATCCATCCATCCATCCATCCATCCATCCATCCATCCATCCATCCATCCATCCATCCATCCATCCATCCATCCATCCATCCATCCATCCATCCATCCATCCATCCATCCATCCATCCATCCATCCATCCATCCATCCATCCATCCATCCATCCATCCATCCATCCATCCATCCATCCATCCATCCATCCATCCATCCATCCATCCATCCATCCATCCATCCATCCATCCATCCATCCATCCATCCATCCATCCATCCATCCATCCATCCATCCATCCATCCATCCATCCATCCATCCATCCATCCATCCATCCATCCATCCATCCATCCATCCATCCATCCATCCATCCATCCATCCATCCATCCATCCATCCATCCATCCATCCATCCATCCATCCATCCATCCATCCATCCATCCATCCATCCATCCATCCATCCATCCATCCATCCATCCATCCATCCATCCATCCATCCATCCATCCATCCATCCATCCATCCATCCATCCATCCATCCATCCATCCATCCATCCATCCATCCATCCATCCATCCATCCATCCATCCATCCATCCATCCATCCATCCATCCATCCATCCATCCATCCATCCATCCATCCATCCATCCATCCATCCATCCATCCATCCATCCATCCATCCATCCATCCATCCATCCATCCATCCATCCATCCATCCATCCATCCATCCATCCATCCATCCATCCATCCATCCATCCATCCATCCATCCATCCATCCATCCATCCATCCATCCATCCATCCATCCATCCATCCATCCATCCATCCATCCATCCATCCATCCATCCATCCATCCATCCATCCATCCATCCATCCATCCATCCATCCATCCATCCATCCATCCATCCATCCATCCATCCATCCATCCATCCATCCATCCATCCATCCATCCATCCATCCATCCATCCATCCATCCATCCATCCATCCATCCATCCATCCATCCATCCATCCATCCATCCATCCATCCATCCATCCATCCATCCATCCATCCATCCATCCATCCATCCATCCATCCATCCATCCATCCATCCATCCATCCATCCATCCATCCATCCATCCATCCATCCATCCATCCATCCATCCATCCATCCATCCATCCATCCATCCATCCATCCATCCATCCATCCATCCATCCATCCATCCATCCATCCATCCATCCATCCATCCATCCATCCATCCATCCATCCATCCATCCATCCATCCATCCATCCATCCATCCATCCATCCATCCATCCATCCATCCATCCATCCATCCATCCATCCATCCATCCATCCATCCATCCATCCATCCATCCATCCATCCATCCATCCATCCATCCATCCATCCATCCATCCATCCATCCATCCATCCATCCATCCATCCATCCATCCATCCATCCATCCATCCATCCATCCATCCATCCATCCATCCATCCATCCATCCATCCATCCATCCATCCATCCATCCATCCATCCATCCATCCATCCATCCATCCATCCATCCATCCATCCATCCATCCATCCATCCATCCATCCATCCATCCATCCATCCATCCATCCATCCATCCATCCATCCATCCATCCATCCATCCATCCATCCATCCATCCATCCATCCATCCATCCATCCATCCATCCATCCATCCATCCATCCATCCATCCATCCATCCATCCATCCATCCATCCATCCATCCATCCATCCATCCATCCATCCATCCATCCATCCATCCATCCATCCATCCATCCATCCATCCATCCATCCATCCATCCATCCATCCATCCATCCATCCATCCATCCATCCATCCATCCATCCATCCATCCATCCATCCATCCATCCATCCATCCATCCATCCATCCATCCATCCATCCATCCATCCATCCATCCATCCATCCATCCATCCATCCATCCATCCATCCATCCATCCATCCATCCATCCATCCATCCATCCATCCATCCATCCATCCATCCATCCATCCATCCATCCATCCATCCATCCATCCATCCATCCATCCATCCATCCATCCATCCATCCATCCATCCATCCATCCATCCATCCATCCATCCATCCATCCATCCATCCATCCATCCATCCATCCATCCATCCATCCATCCATCCATCCATCCATCCATCCATCCATCCATCCATCCATCCATCCATCCATCCATCCATCCATCCATCCATCCATCCATCCATCCATCCATCCATCCAT